>NC_054380.1:5299166-5602500 GCF_017654675.1 Xenopus laevis
GTGGCTAGGGTTCCCACATGTTAATAAAAAATAAAAAGATATTGGTGGTCAGGGCCCCCCATAAAAAAACATTTGTGGCCAGGGCCCCCCCATTAAAAAATATTGGTGGCTAGGACCCAACATGAGAAAAAAAAATTGGTGACCTAAATTGGTGGCCAGGACCCCTTAAACGTCCATGCCCCCCGAAGTCAGCAGCTCTCAGAAAGATGGGGGGCCCGGCTAATCAAGTAAATGTGGCATGGCCGGGCCCCCCTTACCCTCAGGGCCCCCTACAACTCTCCCCCCTGTCCCCCCCTGATGGCGGCCCTGAATTCCTACATGCTGGGAATTAAACTTCTGATGGCAAATGGAGGGGCTGCCTGTGGGTGCACACTGGGCCCCCAAAAATGTCCTTGTTGGGGGGGCAGTTCAAGTTATGTCCCTGATACTGATAGATTAGAATCTTCAAATATTCTCTTTGGAAATGATATCATTAGGTCTAAAGCTGGCCATGCATGGTCCATTATTAGCTGATTACTAGGCCACTCTTGTCCTTCATAAAGGGCCTAAACCAGTGGTGTATCTACTGGGAGAGCAGCGGTTGCAGATTTTGCACCAGGGTCAGTGGTCCCTTAGTTACACCTCTGGCCAAGACAATGTATTTGCTGACTGATATCAGGCAGATATTGACCGTAAAAGGCCAGATGAGGACCTCATTGGCAAGTGGAGGTGGTCAACTACTATGAGTCTGAATGAGTTCCCATGGGATCTGGTCAAACAAGCAGATCAACCAGCTGTTGAAATGCAAGGCTCCTCCTATAGCCTTTACACCACCCAAGCTTGGAGATAGTATTTTGTAGGACTTACAATTCCAAAAGAATGTGTGAACAAGCTTGGCTGGGGAGGTCAAGCATTAGGGCAGAGACACGCGAAGATTCAGGGAGATTAGTCGCCTGACGACAAATCGCTTCTTCTTCAGGTGACTAATCTCTCCAAACTGCCTTCCCGCCGGCTAGAATCAAAATCGCCGGTGGGGTGGCACTAGGAGCACTTAGTTTTCCTAAGTTGCCTGAAGTTGCCTCACAAGGAAACTTTGGGAGATTTCAGAAAATGAATCGCTCCGAGTGCCAGCCCACTGGCGATTTAGATTCTAGCCGGCAGGAAAGCTTTTCGGGAGATTAGTCGCCTGAAGAAGAGGTGATTACATTTCCCCGAATCTTCGTTTGTTTCTGCCCTTAAGGATAGCGGTAAAGTGTTTACATTTTTCATGCTTTGTATGTCTACTCCATCATCATTTATTTATACTGCTGAATGATGTTAATTATAATGTTCATCACCAAATCTGCCCCATTCTTCATCTTCATCTTCAGCTCAATGCAACATTAGAGCAACTGATAAGATTCGCCCCCAGATAAAATATGGACATTTCTTTAACACTTCAGTGCAAAGCTCAAACAATGTGTAACATAAAATAACAAATGTCTCCTTAACTGCAGCGGCAACGAAACTTCATGCTCCTGTCACCGGCTAAGCTTTATTTTCTCCAGCCTGTGTTGGCGCAACCCGGGGAACCATTAACATATTAAATTATGCCGACTGCCTTGGAAAAAGCAGTTCATAACTCTTGATGAAATCAGGTGGGAAGATTGCATTTCATTATTTCTAATGTGCGCATCATTAGGCTGCAGAGAGAAATATAACGATAAGCTGTTCTGAGATGACAATCGCTGACCCGTCGCAGGAATTTACACGGATATTGCTCAGCTGTGTATAATAACTCCTGGATTTAACATACCGAGTACGGAGCCCGACTGACCTTCTCATTAACAGATGCGGAAACGTTCACCTCGCACAAAGACGTTATTAAATATTCGAATCTAGGATTATAGGCCATGATTAAAAAGATATATAAGCACAAACAGAACAGCATTTATGCATTTTATGAAGCCGGAGGACTTGCTTAAGTTTAGCGATGGGCGAATTTGTCCCGTCTTGCTTCGCTGAAAAATGAGTGAATTTCCCACGAAATAGTGGAAAATTTGCAAAACGTGAATTTCTACGCTGGTGTTAAAGTCGATGGGCATCTGAATAATGTTGATGAGCGTTGATTTGCCGCAAGCAACTTTTCCAACGCGCGTCCAAAATTTTTTGACGCCGGCGCATTTACGCAGCAGTTTCCAGAATTTATTTGTTGCGCTGAAATGCGGAAATTTGTTGCAAATTAGCGCCTGGTGAATTTATTTGCCCATCCTACATTATATGGGTGGGACATGGGAATTCACTTAAGAGATATGATTTATAGTGCAAGTAATTTGATGGGCAATGACTAGTGATGGGCGAATTTGCGCTGTTTCGCTTTGCTGAAATATTTGCGAATTTCGCACGAAATTTGCAAAACGGCGAAAAATTCGCAAAACGGCGCCGGCGTGGGCGTTTCGCGAATTTATTCGCTGGCGGTGAATCGCGCAAATTTGCCGCGAATTTGCGCCTGGCGAATAAATTCGCCCATCACTAGCAATGACATCAAGCTTCTTGGGGGGCAACATGCAAAGGAGATATGGAGTGGCCAGGAAAAGGGAGAATTGTTTCATACTAAGTGTAATTCTCTTTTCCTGGCCACTCTCCTTATACAGAAAGCCCAGGTCCTGTAGTATATACAGTATATATATATATATATAAGTACCTGCTGTATGGACCATCCATTAGAACACATTTGGAATCACAATGCCCCTTTAAACATCTGTACATACCACAGATCTAAATAATGATTGCAAATAACTTTGAGAATTAGGGATGCACTGAATCCAGGATTCGGTTCGGGATTTGGCCTTTTTCAGCAGGATTCGGCTGAATCCTTCTGCCCAGCCGAACCGAATCCTAATTTGCATATGCAAATTAGGGGCGGGGAAGGAAATCGCGTGACTTTTTGTCACAAAACAAGGAAGTAAAAAATGTTTTCCCCTCCCCACCCCTAATTAGCATATGCAAATTAAGGTTCGGAATTCGGTTCGGTATTCGGCCGAATCTTTTGCAAAGGTTTCGGGGGTTCGGCCGAATCCAAAATAGTGGATTTGGTGCAACCCTATTGAGAATATAAAAGAAATTTGCTGTTCACAGCTTTGCGCCTGAGCAATAAATAACTCAGTCTCGTCGGAAATAACAATAGTCTGTAAAATGCCGGACAATCATAATGATCAACCGGCAGTTGCTGAAAAAAAACGCTTTATTCTGCCTGCGCCAGTGCCTGCAATCAGCTCTGTATTTTGTTTATTGATTGTAGTTTGATTTTGTTCCAGGAGCTGTGATGTCACTATACAATATACACTTTCTAAATATCTCCTTTTATTTTAACACCACAATTTTGTATTCCTTTGAGCACAGAGATGAATTGTGTCGCCATTCTCTTGCCTCATTGTTATAAGATTCTTTCCTGAAACTGATTACAAGATATGAACATAGAGCACTTTATCATGCCGCCCAATATTCCAAGGGCTGAAAGTGGGGCAACTTGATTAATCAAAAAAAACCAGCAAGGCCTTATCTGACATTGTGGTTATTTGCTATGAGACACAACACATGAAAAATGGTCTTGAATGAAGAGTTATAGGAAGAGAGTTCCTATCAGGAGAAGGTATGAGGAGATAGAAAATGCAAATGGAAGGAAGGACAGGGAGAAGGGGGAGAATAAGAAGCATTCGTTATGATGTTTGCCAGAGGGAAATAACAAGAAAATACAAAGAGAGAATAAAGACAAAATGAGGACACATTAGAGCAGGGATCCCCAACCTTTTCTACCCGTGAGCCACATTCAAATGTAAAAAGAGTTGGGGAGCAACACAAGCATGAAAAAGTCCCTTGGTTGCCAAGTAAGGGATGTGATTGGCCATTTGGTAGCCCCTACGTGGACTGGCAGCCTACAGGAGGCTTTACTTGACACTATACATTCGTTTTTATGCAATTAAAACTTGCTTCAAGCCTGAATTTCAAAAATAAGCACCTGCTTTGAGGCCACTGGGAGCAACATCCAAGGGGTTGGAGAGTAACATGTTGTTCATGAGCTACTGGTTGGGGATCACTGCTCTAGAGGATGGAGAAAAGTAGTTGAGGGCAAAGAAAGAAGAAACCATAATGATTTAAAATAGAAGAAGCACCGTTTAAAGGGGGACCATTACCCCAAAAAAAAATATTCCAAATCTTATTTTATCACATTAGTCAAGTAAATTGAACTTTAATTACACAAATTATTTGAATCTTGTTTCCTTCAGTCTGGGAACTCATAATTATAACAAGCAGGCAGGAGCCATATTGAGGACACTGTTATTAAGACAAGACTTGTATCTTCTCAGAATCTTGTTTGTGCACCAGAATGGGGGACCTGATGTCCATCCCCATGTCCTGGTTACACAATTAAATGGTGAAGAGAACGGGGGGAATGTGGGGAGAGCAGTGACATGTAGGAAGTGCTGAATGGAAAGTAATTGCCTAAGGCAGTGATCCCCAACCAGTAGCTCGTGAGTAACATGTTGCTCCCCAACCCCTTGGATGTTGCTCCCAGTGGCCTCAAATCAGGTGATTATTTTTGAATTCCAGACTTGGAGGTGAGTTTTGGTTTCATAAAAACCAGGTGCACTGCCAAATAGAGTCTCACTGTAGATTGACAATCCACATAAGGGCTACCAAATGGCCAATCACGGCACTTATTTGGCACCCCAAGAACATTTTTCATGCTAGTGTTGCTCCCCAACTCCTTTTACTTCTGAATGTTGCTCACAAGTTCAAAAGGTTGGGGATCCCTGGCCTAAGGTATAGAGGAGGGGCAGGCAATAATTGATTGACAGCTGAGAGTTTTAAATGAGTTTATAACAGCTATGAATACTTTAATTAAAAAAAAAAGAAGTTGGATTTCATGTTTAATTTGAAAAGGACTTTTATTATACAGCTTTTTATGTCTGGGTGACGGGTCCCCTTTAACAGAGCTGACATTGGGGGAGAGAATGCAGAAAAAAGAGCAGAATGCAGAAGAAATCAAGAACAATTTAAAATTAGAAAGGAAATATGAGTTAATGCAAAGAAAAAAATGAATGGATATATTGCAATGTAGACAGGGAGCGAAAAGGAGAATCCTATGGAAATGAAATCCACACAACGAGGGACAGCCGAAAAAACACAAGTTGTCCACAACTCTCCAACGTGGACAGAAATAATCATTGTATCATAATACAGCGCTACACAATATGTTGGCGCCATATAAATACATGTTAATAATAAATGTTAATAATAATATTGTATCAATTGTAACACAGAGAAGACTGCAGCTCCGGAAACTCATTGTGTACATTATTAGATGAAAATCAGCAACATGTATAGGCACAACTTGTACAGGGGACCCTTGATGTAACACCGACTCATAGCGGCTGTTAAAGTTCCCTTGGGGGCATTCATCTTCTGATTTGCTGGTGTCACCGGGGCTGTTAGTGTTCAAATGATTCGAATTTTCTCAATTTGCAAACGGCATTCTGTTTTTGCATAAAGGGGGGGGGGAGACATGTTGGTACCCTCCCTACTGTCACCTCTATCAGTTGCCTAATTGCACATTCAGACTATGGGGCAGATTCACTAAAGGGCGAAGTGGCCAACGCTAGTGATTTTTCACCAGTGTTATCATCTGCAGGGACATCACTAATTCACTAACAGCGCAGACGCCAATTCACTCGTTCGCACTCTATCTTTTCGCTCTTTCGAAAGGTTGTTACTCCTGAAATTCGCTACAGTGCAGATTTTACTGAACGTTACCTCTTTCGCCAGAGTTGACTTCGCCACCTCAGACCAGGCAAAGTGCTATAAAGCAGCGAGATCTTCCGCAATCTTCTGTCACTTACATCATATCCTGTCGGAAATGCATTAAAGTTCCAAAAACACTGGCGACTTTTCCTTTTTTGAAGCGGAATTGCCTGCAAAAGTCCTAACAAATAGTGATGGGCGAATTTATTCGCCAGGCGCGAATTCGCAGCGAATTAGCGCGATTCGCCGCCAGCGAATAAATTTGCGGAACGCCCGCGAAAATACCGGCGCCAAATTTTTTTTTCGAAAAACCGGACGCCGGCGTCAAAACGGGCGCCGGCGTCGGAAAAAAGGCGCTGGCGTCAAAAACGAGACGCCGGCGCCGTTTCGCTAATTTTTTGCCGTTTCGCGAAATTCGCAAATTTTTCGGCGAAGCAAAACGGCGCAAATTCGCCCATCACTACTAACAAACTACTTTTGGGTAAGCGGTTTTCTCCAGACATTTTATAACATATGAAATATCATTTTTCAGTGGGCTCATGTGTATTATTATTATATTAACTCTCTTGTCCTTATTAAGGTTCCCTGGACATTTGTAATAAAAAGTGGTAACTTCAAGCATTTGCACCAACATTTATAATAAAGACGTCCATACAACTTTAAATTACCCGCCCTATGCAAATCCACCTAATCACAAGTTCACTAGTGAATTTTTGCTAGGCATAAACGAACACTAGCGCTCGCACTGTTGAAATAACGCTAGCGAAAAGTCATCAGTGTTCCGCGCCAAGGACGAAATTCTGCATATTAGTGAATTGGCGTAGTCGTATCGCATTCACTCCTAGCGAATTGGTGCGAGCTGTGCAAAGCTGATGCTGCCGAAATGTTCCCGTTATAGAATCTACCCCTGTGTTGTGTTTTGCACGGCACCGTCTTACCAAATGATCCCTCGAATGTAATCAGCATTAGTGACGACTGAATCTGTCCCGTTTTGCCGAAGAATTAGCAAAACGTAAAAAAAATTTGTGAAACGCATTGAAGTCAATAGACGTCAATTTTTTTCTACGAGCAACAATTTTTCCTCTCTCCAAATGCATTAAAGTCAATTTGGGTTTTTCTTGTGAGACTTTTTTTGTCTCTGCGACTTTTTTTGTCTCTGAGACTTTTATTGTCCAAATGCATTAAGGTCAGTAGGCGTTTTTTCTTATGGCGATTTTTTTGAGTGAGAATTTTTTATGCCACAAATGTTTCTCATTCCAAATGCATTAAAGTCAATGGGCATTTTTTTTTGTGGCAACTTCAATGGTTGAAGTAGCCAAAAAAACTCGAAGTTTTTTTTATTCTATTCCTTCACTCGAGCTAAGTAAATGTGCCCCCTACATTATAATGTTATTCTTTTAAAACACTTGCATTTGTTGGTGTATTCGGTTGTTTAAAGCTAATTGCAGACTGGATGCATTTGGCAATTGCAATTTACCACCTTTATTCTGAACACCCTTGTATCTCCCTCTTCCACTAAAGATTTTGTGAAACACTTTTATCCCGTAAATCCATTATTTTGTGATGGATACGAATATTAAAAATGCTCTCAAGGGGTCATAACTATAAAAGTGAATTCTTCATGTCTGGAAAAGGATCTTTATAGGTTGCAGTGATACCTTTTATTACCAGATTTAGGGGAAATCACAAGCTTTCAGCAAAACTCAGGTCTATTTTTTTCAGTTCCCAATAATAAAAAAAATGGCATTTAGGCTTCAATCTCAGAGTCAGAACGACTTTATTGCACCCCATAAATGTAATCTCCATTAGAGGCAGGACAGTAAAATCCATGTTTTGGGCAAGCAGCACAAACAAAGGCTGTTTTTACATTACCCACCAGGCTGATGGGTTAAAGGGATCCTGTCATCAGAAAACATGTTTTTTTCAGTTAATAGTGTTACTCCAGCAGAATTCTGCACTGAAATCCATTTCTCAAAAGATCAAACAGATTTTTATATATTTAATTTTGAAATATGACATGGGGCTAGACATATTGTCAGTTTCCCAGCTGCCCCAGTCATGTGACAGGAAAAAGAATTGTGTAGGGGAAATGATACCAGGAAGCGCACAGAGAACTGCTGCTGAAGTGTCCTTTATTCACCACACGACATGTTTCGAGCTGCAAACCTTTATTCACTCACAGTGATACAAAGTTTAAATACACAACACCCCTCCCACCTTCCTTTTGATTGGTTACTGGCAATTGCTAGGAGGAATCGAAGCCTGGCCAAACCCATCAGTATTTCCTAACGAACAGTCAATGATGTTCACATTATATCTACAGCTGTGTTTGAAACAAAAGTTCAGGATCATAAGTGTCATTAATAAAGTCCACCGAAATGTTCCAAAGTGTTTAGAAGAAGCTGAATCCAGTCCAATCAGAATGTCCGAGAGTAATCACCTGACCTCTGCACTGCCCTTTAAAGGCCTGCATAAGAGTATTGCAGCTCAAGCAGTATCTTTCATTTTGCTAAATTCTATGTATCTAATCATACTATCTGCCCATGTTATAGGTAACCCTAGCGAAAACAACACATTTTTTTTTAATATTTCATCTTACCAGACAGTAGAAATCAATTCAATTCAAATTTGTTCAAAAGGGCAGGACCATCTGTTAAAGAAAGGAAAAGGGATTAGTAACGGAGTCTACAAGAAGCAGGCAACACTCCATTGATCATTTAATCCCAGAGGTTCCAAAGCGCTAACTTTAACTTCCAGCACTAGCCATTTCAACTGTGACATATTATGTCTATATGTATTGAATTGACGTGAAACTGGGGTATCTGTATAGGTTTTTGCTTTAAAGCTTTTAATGTCACCTCTATGTTCTTTGATACGGGTTTTCACCAGTTTGTCCCACATATACTTTCCCACAGGGACATTTCCGCATATATACAACCCCTCCTGTGTCACTAGTGGCATATTGTTTTAGTTGGATGCTGTTGCCTTTCGTGGGGTGTTGTACCTTTAATTTTAATTTTTAATTTTTTAATTTTAATTTTTTTAATTTAATTTTAATTTTGTGGCACCTTTAATGATAGAGGAACAACAAACAGAATTCAGACATGGAAAGGTCCCAATGTTAGGTTTGCTTTTAAATATTCTTTCTGTTCTTTTAGGGCGATGGGGCTCTGCGCTTCCTGGTATCATTACCCCTACACAATTCTTTTTCCTGATTCATGCTCTGGATGGGAGCAAGGGTGGAAGATACCTGAAAATAATTTGCTAAAGGGCTTCACTACACCAACTTATAGACTTTATCCCAGTCATGTGACTCCACTTTTTACTGCTGTACTGCAAGTTGGAATATCACCCCCTCACTTCCCCCCCCCAGCAGCCAAACAAAAGAACAATGTGAAGGTAACCAGATAGCAGCTCCCTAACACAAGATAACAGCTGCCTGGTAGATCTAATAACAACACTCAATAGTAAAATCCAGGTCCCACTGAGACACATTCAGTTACATTGAGTAGGAGAAACAACAGCCTGCCAGAAAGCAGTTCCATCCTAAAGTGCTGGCTCTTTCTGAAATCACATGACCAGGCAAAATGACCTGAGATGCACCTACACACCAATATTACAACGAAATACACTTGCTGGTTCAGGAATAACATTTTATATTGTAGAGTGAATTATTTGCAGTGCAATTTAGAAATAAAAACGACATCATAAAAATCACGACAGAATCCCTTTAAAGGGCATGTAAAGGCAAAAAAATTAAATCCCATTTTTACTTTCTTTAAAAGAAACCTATCTCCAATATACTTTAATTTAAAAATGTGTACTGTTTTTATAAGAAACCTGACTGTATGCAGTGAAATTCTCCCTTCATTTACTGATGTGGATAGGAATTGTCAGACGGTCCCTAACTGCTCTGCAGGGAAACAATCATACTTATGAACAGCAGGGGGAGCCCCCGCCTTACTTCCCAGCCATGCAGAACTCAAGCAGCTTTGTTTATGATGATCCCTAAGCAGCCCAGACCACACTGAGCATGTGCACAGTCTTGGTCTTGCAAAGATGTATAACAAAGTTACAAGATGGTGACCCCCTGTAGCCAACTTTGAAAGCATAAATCATTTGTTTGATTAGGCTTGTGGTGCAGTAAGTTCATGTTTATGTTTAGTATACAAAATACAGCATTTCTAGCCTTATTCTATTTTAGACTTTACATGCCCTTTAAGGTGTAAGCGGCAGGGTAGGAAGTAGAAATCCAACAGGCAGTTGGGGCAAAGGTGTGAACTGGCATCTCCCCTTGGGGTGTATGGAGTATTAATCTGGCCCTGCTGCTGATTTACACAATCGACTCTATATTGGAAGCCCTGGTGAATGAGCAGATGAAATGGTCCATCTTGTCCAGTCCACTAACCAGTCGATATCCATGGATGAAAGATATCGGTCATGGATCATCAAACCAAAAAACATTCCACATTTCATTTGGAACAAATGTATTAACATGTATATGACCAGCTCTTGGTGCAATGCAACAAAAACCAATGACTAATTATCAGTAGAGTACAAATCTATTTTCCAACAAGACCACATATTAGACATTTTTTTCAGGTGTTGATAATGTATTTTTATTAAAATGATAATATTTAATTAACCGCTGTGTGAGTTCTTTTTTTAAAAGTGGATACCAGAAAATGTTATATTCATGTTGCACTGAAATCCATAGCAAAGGAACCAGCCAACATGGGGCTTGTTTACCAGAGAGCTTAATACTCAAATGGACTGTACAGATATGAGTTGTTTCCACTGACAAACTCTCGGCTTCTGAAGGATTGAAAAGGATTAAAGGCAGTGTTTTGGATCTGAAAAATTAAATAACTTGGAATAATACCAAAAAAAAAAGTGCCAAGAATTGCAAATGCTTCAGAACTAACACACTGGGCATCATGACAAAAAATTGTAACGCAAGGTTGGCTAAACGTTTAATGAATAAAACCGGTGACTAGCTTTTAAAAAATAATATAACTGGTAAGTCAACATAACTTGAAGAGGGATAGATCAACTAATTCAATTGCATTCTGTTTAGTAGAGCAAAAGCCATTGGAGCAGCATATGAAAAGTGGACGCTATTCAATATGGTGCTGCAGTCAAGAACCCGCCTGTACTGAACAAAAAGTTGACATTATTATTATTATGACAATTTATGGAAATCACAGGGTGATTTTCTGAGACAGAAAAGTAAAGGACTGAAAGGCTTAGTGACTAGTGATGAGCGAATCTGTCCCGTTGCGAAACTGCGAAAAAATTAGTAAATCGCAATAGAAGTCAAATCTTTTTTATGCTCAAAATTTTTTTATATGCACGACAATTTTTCTCACTCCAAATGCATTAAAGTCAATGGCCATCTTTTCTTTTTGTCTCTGCGCCAATTTTGTCTCGGCTACTTTTTTGCCGAGGTCAATATTTTTCATGTTATCCAGAATGCTCGGGACCTGAGGTTTTCTGGATAACGGATCTTTCCGTAATTTGGGTCTTCATGCCTTAAGTCTACTAGAAATTAATTTAAACATTAAATAAACCCAATAGGCTGGTTTTCCAATACGGATTAATTATTTCTTAGTTAGGATCAAGTACACGCTACTGTTTTATTATAAAAGAGAAAAAGGAAATCATTTTTAAAAATTTGGATTATTTGGATAAAATGAAATCTACGGGAGACATTCCGTAATTCGGAGCTTTCTGGATATCGGGTTTCCGGATAAGGGATCCTATACCTGTACTTCTTTTGTAAACAAATGAAAAGTCTGTTAATTGCACCTAACTTTATTTGCAAAAACTGAACTCTGCAAAGGCAGCCGGCGTCAATGAGACATTGCCCAGTTTTTCAGTATCAAATCAGGGGTTTAACTACAGAGGAAGCAGATCCCGCGGCTGCTGAGGGGCCCAGGAGGTATAGGGGCCCCATGAAGCCCTAATTCATATACAGTTTCGATAAATATTGGTAAAACAGCTCAATCTCTAGACATTATTGAGGGCCTGAGAAATAATTTGCTGTGGGGCTCAGTAACATCTCATTTCACTGTACCAAATCCAACTTTTTTTCAATAGTGCCACTTAAAAAAGAAGCCTGAATGGTACAAGTACTGTATTTTTTCTGTTGGGTTTAGATTGGTGTTCTGTTTGTTCTATTTACCCAAACATAAAATATGCTTTCCATTTTCCTTCCAGCAAGAGAATAATTAAATCGGCCAGACACAACAGTTTATTTTCCCACAGCGATCGATTTTTCTAATTTGATCGGCTTCAGACGTGTGGACTAAAAAAAGCAAATTGTTCTTTGTATTATCCGTTCCTGTGTAGACTTGTCATTATTATAGATCACACCATATGTAGCGTTTCCACGTGACACTTGCATTTTGCTGATTTTATTTTATTTTGTTCAGGTTTTTTTCCCCCTCTGACAAAGAATTATGTTACAGCTCAGTCATTTGTCAGTTTACAGAAAGTCTTGCAGGCAATTACTATAACATACAATACATTACTCACCTATTTCTTGTACCAAGTAGCAAATGAGTTTTGCATTTTTATAACAATTTGTAAGATGTCAGAGACATTAGCATAACAATTATCCTCAACACCCCCATTCCAATATAATGAATAAGTGAATTGCAGTAAACATTGCTACTTCTGTAGCTTTTAGGGTAATTGCCGGCGGGATGGCACTCGGAGCGATTTGTTTTCCGAAGTCGCCCGAAGTTTCCTCGTGAGGCAACTTCAGGCGAGTTCGGAAAACAAATCGCTCCAAGTGCCATCCCGCCAGCAATTTAGATTCTAGATGACGGGAAGGCTTTTCAGGGAGATTAGTCTCCCAAAAAAGAGGTGATTTGTCACCGGGCGACTAAATCTCCCCGAATCTTAGCGTGTGCCCTTACCCTTAAAGGTACAGACTCAAGGCTTCTGTTACCAGTTGAATGAATCTTTTTGAGCTTTACAATACAGGTATGGGATCCATTTTTAGGGAACCCCATTATTCAGTGGGCTTCTAATTACAGGAAGGCCAATTCCCATAGATTCCATTATAATAAAATAATTCAGATTTTTCAAAATGATTTCCTTTTTCCCTGTTATAATAAAACAGTACCTTGAACTTGATCCCTACTAAGAAATATAGTTAATCCATATTAGAGGCAAAACTTTAAGGGGGCACATTTACTTAGCTCGAGTGAAGGATTAGAATGAAAAATACTTTGACCATCGAATTGGCTTCTTCGACCATCGAATTGGCTACTTCAACCTTCGACTACGACTTCCAATCGAACTAAAAATCGTTCCACTATTTGACCATTCGATAGTCGAAGTACAGTCTCTTTAAAAAAAACTTTGACTACCTACCGTATATACTCGAGTATAAGCCGCCCTGAGTATAAGCCGAGGTACCTAATTTTACCTCCAAAACCTGGGAAAGCTTATTGACTCGAGTATAAGCCTAGGGTGAGAAATGCAGCAGCTTCTGGTAAGTTTCAATCAAAAAATTGAGGGTTTCTGCTCCCAGAAACCGGTGCCGGCGTCTCGTTTTTGGATGCCGGCGACCATTCTTGGACGCCAGCGACTATTCTTAGGTGCTGGCGACTATTCTTAGATGCCGGCGACCATTTTTGCGCTTGACCCGAGTATAAGCCAAGGTAGAGTTTTTCAGCATATTTTGGGGGCTGAAAAACTCGGCTTATACTCGAGTATATACGGTACTTCGCCACCTGAAACCTACCGAGCACCAATGTTAGCCTATGGGGACCTTCCCCATAGGCTTTCTAAGTAATTTCTGATCGAAGGAAAATCGTTCGATCGATGGATTAAAATCGAATCGAAATCAAACTATTTTCCCTTCGATCGTTCGAAATTTTTGTTGTTGTTGAAGGATAAGGAAAGTGGATTTACTGGGAGGTATCAACATGTAAGGCACTATCACGGTCGGCACCCAACACCAGAACAAATGCCAAGCACCCTGGTCTCGGCTCGTGCTTCACCTGTAGTGCACCTTTGGCTTCGGGAGGAGCCCTCAGCTACTTGGATGCCACCAGGACTTAAACGAGAGGTGCAAGGCCAGATGTTCTGGATAGGCAGAGGGGCACGACTGTTTAGCGAGAGTCTTTGGGAAGAAGGTCGCAGTACAAGGCGTTAGGCAATAGAGTAGTCAGATCAGGCCGGGTCGGGGCAGGCAGAGAATAAACGTAGTCAGGCAGGCAAGGGTCACATCAGGAAGTCAATCAGAGGGGTTAAGCAGAATCAAAGTCGGTATTCAGGCAGGGGTCAGGATATGGAGAGTAGAATCGTCAAAAGCCAGGCACGGGGTCACAACAGGAATCAAACAGGTTCAAAACAGATTTAGCAAAACCTCAGAAGCACCAGGAACAAACTCCTATCACGAGCAGCTTGTAAAAAGAAAATGTACCTTTAAGTACTTTTTAAATTTCATGCCATTGCGCACTGACGTCATACGTCATCGCGCCTGCTCCTTTCATTCCCAAGGAGGCGCGCCGCGCGCTCGCTAAGATGCCGGCCCTGAGGCGCAGAAGCCTTATGCGGCTGGCGTCCCCACCGAGGGGGTGGCAGGCGTCCCTGCCGTCCCCCCACTAGACCACCAGGGTGAGTTTTTATCACAGGCACTCAGTAAATCCAATCTCTAAAGGTGGCCATACATGCTACAATTATGATCTTTCCCACGACCATTGGTTGTATGAAAGATCTTTCGTCCACTCTATTAAAGGTGGCCATAGACTTAACAATTACGATCTTTCTTGGAAAAGATGTTTCCAAGATCATTCGTTTAAATACACACGTGTAGAGCTGAATAGTCAGATATACATATAGAAACAATAGAATTCTACCTGTATCTGACCATTCAATGGACGATGTTTGGGTTCCTTCAAAGGCGCCCGATCAAAATTTTCCATCCAGCCCAATCGACGAGCCGACCGATATCCAAGTCTTCTGCCGATATGGGTCGGTTCTTTTCACACCATACACGCACCGAATATCATATGAAAAATAGTTTTGTGCGATATTATCGGTGCGTCTATGGCCACCTTAACATTAAGATCTGCAAGTAAAAGCAAAAAGAATTCTTTAGCTCTATCAGATGATTCAGCATTAACGTTATGATTTTCAGGAACCTTCAAAGGTGCTCAATCAAAATTTTCAGTCCTGTCCGATCAATGTGACGACCAATATCCAAGGCTTTTTACCAATATTGGTTGCCTTGTTTCCAACCCCACACGCAGCGATTATCATATGAAAAATCTTTGTGTATACAGGAGACATAAAATGATCAAGTAAATCCTTCCATTTCCTTTGCAGTGAATTAAACAACATACAACTGGATAGTTTTGCAACAGTGCCCCTAATCACCCCAACTTCTAAAGAAAGCAAGAAAAAAATCTGACTGCATCAAAGAGAAATGCCAAAAGCAAAATGATTACAGCTCCTGGAACATAGAGAAACAGAAATAACATCAGACGTGCGGCCGGAGCTGATTGGCAAGTGTTTCTCTTAAAGTACTGAAAATCTCTAAATCCCCCTGGGAGATCTCTCACTCCCAAACGCCTGCTCCGAATGCGGAATTCTCCAAGTAGAAATGTAATAAATCAAGGGTGATGTTCCATTTCTCAAGTCAATTATCCATATTTAATTATTTGTATATGTGCCGGGTGGAAATATTTATATTCCTAATAAAATATATCTCAGTTGATGTTTCACTTGATGCGCTGAATATTCCCAGCAGCTTGTAGGATATTGTGCCGTTCTGCACTGTGTATGGATTAACAAGAATAATATCTATAATATAGGCGTATAAGCATTATCTTGGCTTGAGGATTCGTTGCCAAATTTTTGAGATTTGTAGCATTTCAAGGATATCCTTGCCTTTTCATCTTTCTTATGTTAAAGGGCATGTAAAGTGTAAAATAGAATAAGGCTAGAAATGCTGTATTTTGTATACTAAATATAAACATGAACTTACTGCACCACAAGCCTAATCAAACAAATAATTTATGCTTTCAAAGTTGGCCACAGGGGGGTCACCATCTTGTAACTTTGTTATACATCTTTGCAAGACCAAGACTGTGCACATGCTCAGTGTGATCTGGGCTGCTTAGGGATCGTCATAAACAAAGCTGCTTGAGTTCTGCATGGCTGGGAAGTAAGGCGGGGGCTCCCCCTGCTGTTCATAAGTATGATTGTTTCCCTGCAGAGCAGTTAGGGACCGTCTGACAATTCCTATCCACAGCAGTAAATGAAGGGAGAATTTCACTGCATACAGTCAGGTTTCTTATAAAAACAGTACACATTTTTTAATTAAAGTATATTGGAGATAGGTTTCTATTTCATTAAAGAAAGTAAAAATGGGATTTTAGTTTTTTGCCTTTACATGCCTTTTAAGAAGTTGATTTGTGCTGATGCATTTATGTAAAGTTTGTAATTCTTCATTCTGCACAGGTAAGGTAAGGTAAGGATTTCTGTTGTTCTTTAAAGTTTATAAATTGCTGATGTGCCAAAATAAGGGACTTGATGAACACACCATACAGAAAGGATCCTCCCATACATTAGGCTATAGTGTTATATTTTAGTGGCAATATGACGTTTGTAGACCTAGTTCTATACAAGGTTCAAAATCATGCCAAACCCTATCATTATTATTATTCTTATTATCACTGAGTAGATAATCCTGCCTTGATGTCCAAAATACAAACCAATATGAAACTGTTATACAATACAATGGATACAATCACATAACAGTGGGCACAAATTGCAGAGAGACACATTACCATGGATACATTGCAGTGCTCCAATTCTGCATTAGGGTTCATGTAACAAAGGATACATGGAAGGAGCTTGTCATGGAAGCACAGGAAAGATTTCAGAGAATATGCATGTTGTATATATTACGCTGCAAAGGCTCATGAATTCTTCCTCTTCTTCTAAATTGGAAAGAAATTTGAGGTCCACTGAAAAAGATATATAGTGAAGGACCATAGAAAGCATAGACATTAGCAATATAAGGATAAGCTGACCGCTTCCCACAATGGGTCCGGGTGTTCAAGCTCCAAACCCTCAGCAAAGGGGAAACATATACAAATACCTCAAATACCAAGCTGGCACTATTCTGGAACCCTCAAAAAATTTGATTAATTCGATTTTTTATACAAGATGTAAATAAAGATTTTTGTATTACTTTATGAAAACTTTTGGACTCCTGGATTCTACTAATTAATCAAATTTTTTGGGGGTTCCGGAATAGTGCCAGCTTGATATTTGAGGTATTTGTCCACTCAAAAAGATGATTTGGTCAAATTGTGACTCTTGGGGATTCAAAACACTGGCCCATAGGCTCCTGCTATTTTTAGTTACTTTCCACCCTCACTCTCATTTTTTTACACCAATAGGGTTAGACAGAAACTTGTGCCCTGACTATGAGATCCTAATCCCTATTAATATGATAATAATTCCCCAATGGGGCACCTACAAGAGGTGTGAAATGAAGATTGGCTGAACCAAAGCAGAGCAGTTTATTTTAGAATTGATCTGACACATGGGGAAGAGTTATACTGAACTCTACTCCATTTTTAAAATGTCAGGAGAAAATGTCATTTAAAATTTTCACCATTTTTATGTCGTTTGAAAGAGAAATTCATAAAAGCGTCAGTAAACCATTTTTCTTTCACTAAAAAAAAAAAGTGTTGATTGAGTCGAATTTAGGTGGATTTCTGTTTGTGAATATAGAGAAAGTATTTTACTCCAGTTTACCACCATTTTTACTCCAAAAATGGGCCAACTCCACTTTTGTGAATTCCTCCCTTTTTTGTTATTTTGCCTTTTGTTTTCAAATCACTGATCATTATTGACTTGACTTTATTCCATTCTTCTGATATTTGCATTAAATCTAATTTGCCCTTTATCATAAACCCTCTGCCTTTTCATCAAGCCTTGGTTATTCAGCACAAAGGGGCAAATTCACTAAGATTCGTAGTTACGCCAGGCGTAACTTCGCCGCACTTCGCCAGGCGTAGTTTCGCCAGCGCTTCGCAAATTCACTAAAATCCGAAGTTGCGCACAGGGGTAGCGTAAGGTTGGTAAGTTGCGCTAACGTTGATTCGCTAAGCGAAGCGAAGTTACGCTAGCGATGGTTAATTCAAATTTCAATGGAGGAATACGTAGAATCACTACAAATGCCTGGGAAACCTTCAAATCATCAAATAAATTTTTTATTTTGCCCTACACATGTGCCCACTGTATATTTAAGGTGCCATGAGTCAGGAAATGTAGGGGGGAAGGAGGGGAGCCCCAAAAATTTTTTCGATCTTTTTCAGCCTATCACCCATAATGTAGAAAACACGCCAGCATTTTTTGGGACTTAGAAAAAATTTTGACTTTTTTTGAAGCAATCCCTATCTACTCTATTGCGCTTCGCCTGGTCTGAGGTGGCGAAGGAAGTCTGGCGTAAAAGGTAGCGTTCAGTACACTGCACGCGTTAGTGAATTTGCGTAGTTACGTCCTTAGCGAAAATTCACCAGGCGTAAGGTTGCGAAGTAACACTAGCGAAACTACGCCAGCGTTCGTTAGTGAATTTGCGCAGTAACGAAAATGCCAAACGCTAGCGAAGTAACGATAGCGTTCGGCGCTTAGTGAATTTGCCCCAAAGACTCCAACCTGCCTAACTAGTAAATATTTTATAGCAGCTCCGAAAGATGGAGACATTTGGAGCTGATGATTTTGGCTAAAACAAAGCCAGTAAATGAATCTTTTAGTGGAAAACCTGGTATAGCGAAGTGCCAGCGGCAGACTAAAAACGACCTCTCTCAAAACAGAGTGAAAAAGCTCAAACACACTCACATGTACAGATTGTCTTTCAATCTGCCTGGAATTATATCACTAGAGTTGTCAAAATACATCTGCCTCTATTTTCTGAACACTAGAGAACAGTGTGTGAGAGTGTTAATCATTATTATAATAAGGCTTGGCACGGTCTTCTATAGTGACAAGCTCTATAAATACAACTGTCTCTTCTGAGTGACACTGAGTGCAGTTCTTTTCTCTTTTTGCTCATTTATCAGGTCACCTCAAAGCGAGAAATGGGAAAGAGTCGTAACGCTACCACTACCGACATTGGTTTTAACCGTATTGGCAAAGTTTTGTTGTCTAAACACAACTGGAAAGAAGCACCAAGCAGCTTCTTCTTATGGTAAAACCTCTCTCCGCACCCCAGGTCTTCCATGCACTTTATTGTCTTGTTTGTTTCTGTATTTTCTTCTTTTCTCCTTAGCTTGTCATTGTTCTCCGTTTATAATTTCTTACATTTCTTCCCTAATCTTCTTTTTACAAGAGTTGCTCCTTTATTTATGTTAATTTCTCCCATCCCAAAGTTTCTCCTCCTTTTTTGTCTTTCTTTTTTAAATATTTTTATTAGTTTCACATAAACAGGCTGAGTATATTCACAGACATATACAGATACAAAATATACATTGTCCAGACCACAGTTTACAGTATCAATCCAATCAGTGGTGTCACTGAGCCCCAAAGCAAATTTAAGGGCAGATTTATCAAGCGTCGAATTTCGAATTTGAAAACCTTCGAAATTCGAATTCAAAAAGACCAACCAAAATTAAATCGAAGGTTTTTTTTGGCCAAATAGGTCCATTTTCGATCGAATAGGTCAGTTATTGATCGAATTTGAATTGTACGAATCGAAGTAATAACGCATTTGATGCAAAAAATTTCCAAAGTCCACCAATTGACTCCAAATAGGTTCTAGGAGGTCCCCCATAGGATAAAAAAGCAATTTGGCAGGTTTTAGATGGCGAATGGTCGAATTTGAATTTTTAAAGAGACAGTAGGGGGCAGATTTATCAAAGGTCGTAGTGAATTTTCGAATTTAAAAACTTTTGAAGTAATTTTTGGGTACTTCGACCATTGAACAGGCCAAATTCAACTTTGATTTGAATTGAAAATACTACACAAATTCAACCATTTGAAAATCAACGTACTGTCTCTTTAAAAAAACTTCGACACTTCGCCACCTTAAACCTGCCAAGTTTTAAGAAGTCGAAGGATTTTTTTGTAAAATCGTACGATTCGAAGTACGATCTTAAAAATCCTTCGACTTCGAATGTCGGACTACCCTAATCGATGGTCGAATTTCGAAGTTTTTTTCACTTTGAAATTCGACCCTTGATAAATCTGCTCCTACATGATAAAATTCAAAATTCGAATTTTTCTCGAATCCAAAATCCAAATACAAATTCTTTTTTTTTTTTCGAATTTGGACTATTCCCTAATGGAAGTACACAAAAACTAGCTTGAAATTTAAATTTTTTAAATTCTAATTTTCACTTCGACCTTTGATATATCTGCTCCTTTATGTAGGACCCCCAAATATTAGAATGCTGACTTTTTTGTACCATGATATATTGAAATTGATCATTAGTGATGGCCTCACTGGGCCATTTACACTCTTGGGCCCCCTTTCTGCTCCCTCTGTAGTTATGCCCCTATATTGAATATTGTCATAGATGTCATATCTTTATGTGTCATAATGGGACATTTAAGTGGGGAAGCCTTGAGATCTTGATCAAATTAAGAAAATAACATTAGAGCAATAAACAGTTAAACTAAAACAAGTAAAGTAAAACCAAAATAAAATAACATAAAACCAATCACTCTCCTAAATAAACATGAGGGGAGAGGTACTGCATAAAATAAGAAGTATTATTATACCCATTGTGAAATAAAAGAAGTGAACTGTGTCATACTGTACAGAGATAGTAAAAAAGAAGTTCATGCAGAAGTTTTCCCCATAAATCTACGGAAAATAAATCTTTATCTGTCTTCTTATAGAATTCCATGAATAAAGATACATTTTGTTCAAATGAGTCTCTTAGTATTATATTTAGACTAATAGTGATATTCCTGTAAGCATAAATTCCTTAGCAGAATTAAAATTTCCTCAACTGACTTTCTTCTTTTATCCAATATAAGTAAATAGTCTTCCTGACGGCCGCCATGACCAAATATAAGTATCGGAAGACTCCTTTGTTATTAATTCTTTTTCAGTTAAACATCAGGGTTGAAGATGTAAAAGAACAAGTTGGGGTGTTAGGTGATATCTTTGTTTGATATTTATAGATACATAAGATTCTACCGTATGCCACAAATGGAAAATCATTGGATATACCCACAAATAATGGAAAATGTTAATTCCTTTCCTTTATTGCTATTCGCTCTTCCCTCAACCATTTCCCCACCTTTCCATGAACTATTGTGTTTTTGCTCCTTTTATTAAAGGGCATGTAAAGTGTAAAATAGAATAAGGCTAGAAATTATGTATTTTGTATACTAAATATAAACATGAACTTACTGCACCACAAGCCTAATCAAACAAATAATTTATGCTTTCAAAGTTGGCTACAGGGGGTCACCATCTTGTAACTTTGTTATACATCTTTGCAAGACCAAGACTGTGCACATGCTCAGTGTGGTCTGGGCTGCTTAGGGATCGTCATAAACAAAGCTGCTTGAGTTCTGCATGGCTGGGAAGTAAGGCGGGGGCTCCCCCTGCTGTTCATAAGTATGATTGTTTTCCTGCAGAGCAGTTAGGAACCGTCTGACAATTCCTATCCACAGCAGTAAATGAAGGGAGAATTTCACTGCATACAGTCAGGTTTCTTATAAAAACGGTACACATTTTTTAATTAAAGTATATTGGAGATAGGTTTCTTTTTCATTAAAGAAAGTAAAAATGGGATTTTATTTTTTTGACTTTACATGCCCTTTAAGCATCAGTTACTAAAATATTTTGCTGAAGTGTAAGCAGCAACGAAGAACCACTAAGTTCATTAGAATAAAGGGGGTGTCCTATAGATCCCTGATTCCCAACCAGTGGCTTGTAAGCTACATGTTGCTCATCAACCCCTTGGATGTTGCTCCCAGTGGTCTTAAAGGAGAACCAAACCCTTTTCATTAAAATCTCCTACCCCCCTACTCTACATAGACCCCCCTCCCCGCTCCCCCCTAGCCTAGGTGTAACCCTGGGTAAATATGTAGTTTAGGGTCTGCAAGTAGAAAATTGATAACTCACCACACAAGGGAAGAGGCCCAGGTGCACCGCCCTGAGCCCTCAGCACGAGTAGCAGACAAACCGAAAAAAACATTTGGAGCAGGCACTCAATGAAGGCATTCTTCCACCAGGCAGATAAATTCAAAGTTAAAAATTTATTGTGTCCACAGCCTTAAGGCCCTCGAATTCGACCCTCGAAGTTAAATCCTTCTAATTCGAATATCGAATTCGAAGGATTTAGCGCAAATGCTTTGATCGAACGATCAAAGTAAAAATCGTTCGATCGATTTTAAGCGATTGATCGAAGGATTTTTATTAGATCAAAAAAATGTTAGAAAAGTGCTGGGGAAGGTCCCCATAGGCTAACATTATACATTGGTAGGTTTAAAGTGGCAAAGTATGAAGTCGAAGTATTTTTTAAGGAGACAGTCAAATAGTCGAACGATTTTTACTTCTAATCATTCGAATCATTCGATTCGATCGAATTTGACTAATTCGATGGTCGAAGTACCCAAAAAAATACTTAGAAATTCGAATTTTTTTTACATTCGAATTCTTCACTCGAGCTTAGTAAATCTGCCCCTATGAGAGATAGCCTGTAATAGCTTTCTAGCTCTGTTTTGGGTGTTTTAACTTCTGTACTTAAATACCTCAGTGGCTAAACCCCTGTGTAACGTAGACATTACAGACCAATGAAGAGTCCCAAAATGAAGAGTTTTCCCCAGAATTCCAATGTAACTGTGGCTGTGAGTGGGGTTCATCTTAACACCGCTGAGTTAACATTTTGAGAATGTTGATTGTGTCTCTTCCCTTGTGCAGGCAAATCTGCTCCTGCTGTGGAAACTCTAGAATTAGCCTCATATTCAGAGTAGGGAGAGCTCCAGGGTTTCCCGGCGTCAACCGGTGCAGGATTCAGCAGTAGTGATGGGTGAATAAATTCGCCAGGCGAAAAATCCGCATTGACGTTAATGCATTTGCACAAAATAGTTGCGCCTATAAATATTGTCGATCGCGTCAAAATTGTAGCGCGTCAAAATTATTTTGATGCCCATCAACTTCGATTCATTTTGCTAATTTTTTGCCCATCACTGTTCAGCAGAAGAGGTAGAATGGATGCAATGGCAGTAAGCGTAATTATATGTTAGTACTAGGCGCGTGCAAGTAAATTTTGAACAATTTGCAACCATTTTCCATAGGTGCACTTGCCCCGGCCCCTCATGGGCTCCACCAATCCAGACCTAGGGTTGCCACACGTCCAGTTTTGACTCGGACAACGCAGTTTTCAGAAGGGCTCCCCGGGTCAAAACTGCCTGCCCGGTTTTCCAAATTAAGAAAACCGGGCAGTATTCCCCTGGATTAAAGCAGTGATTGGTCGATCACCATTGACTATGTCATCACCCAACTCTGCAACGTCATCATCCCACCCCCCACATGATGTCACCTCCCTCCACCAGTCGGGGAAGGGGGATGGGGGCTCCTGGGGTAGTAGCCCCAGTCGGCATTACACACCCCAGTCTGACCCTGCATACTTGTGGCTGCATTTGTAAATGACCCATATAGAGATACATGTTTAGGTGAAAGGCATCCAAAGAGCATGAAGGCACCAGGCCCAGAAGACATACAATTTAAGGCTTAATGAAAAAAACACTGACATACTGGAAGATCAATGTTATTGACTCACTGAAAGTAAGAACTGGCCAAATAGCACAAGTATAGAAAGCACAGTCAGGGTTGGCTGCCCTTTGAGCCCCACACACAAAGCACTTGAGCCTATCCCTATAAGGTTGGGTCACAAGTAAAAAGCCATCAACATGGACATAGTAACTGGGCTCATGTGCATCTGTTGCTCTTGTTACCACTATGCTTCTATAAGGAATCCAATTGTAAATAAGGAAACTTGGATTTAATGGCACATTTGTTTTATACTGCATTAATATCCATTTCACACCCATGTGCTTTCATATATATATATATGCCTTGCAGCTACTGGAAATCTGCTCATTTAATTCCTTTGTGCTCCTTCTTTCCCTTCATTTCTGCTCCACTGATTTTGTCTTTCTCTTCCTTCTGCTTCACTTGTTTGTGTGTTTGCCCAGCTGCTTCCATCCCCTGCGTTACCCACATTGCCCCGTGCCCACAGCTCCTCTTGTTCATTACACACCCACCTGGTTGAGCAGATGAGAATATATTATTCATTATACAAATATTTGGCTTTTAAATTAGAGGTGTTGCATGCGGTGTTACAATAAGAAATACATTTGAATTCATTTAATATTAAGATATTCATCTCGCACACACACAGTCATTAGAAGAGGTTTCTTGGCTTTCATTGCGGATATTCTGCGAAGGAGTTAAATGATCTCGGCTGAGCAAAATCAGATGCACGCTTTCACTGAGCAGCTTTTTAAGATGAAACCTTCTCTAAGTGATTCCCAAGTGCACCGACTGCAAAGTGCATTTAAATGAAAGCAATACATTATAAGGGAAACAGAATGACTAAACAAGACTTACCCTGCCTAACATGGAAGCTCTAAAGCAACAGGCATTATCCAGTGTCATCCTTCAGTAGAGGAGACAAGAAATGCTTGTGTCTGTGCTAAATAAGAAATGGTCAGAAGCTACGATATTCAAAGGCCACTCAATGCAATCGATACCTCTCCAATGGCTAAAACCAAGTGTAAAGAGTGTTCCAAGTGTTCACCAATCTTATTGCTGAAAAGTTAAACAGTTGGGGGCAAATTCCTCAAGGGTCGAATTTCGAGGGGTTAAATCCCTCGAAATTCGACTGGGGAATAGAATCGAATAGACAATTCGGGCGAATTTACGCGCTGGCGAATAGTCAAATTGGCGAATATTCGCCAGGCGAATAGGCGCTCGATCGAATATTCGCTCGAAGGATTTTCATTCGATCGAATGCCTTTTTATTCGATCAAAAACTTGGAAAACAAGCCTATAGGCTTTTAAAGCAATTCGGTAGGTTTTAGGTGGCGAAGTAGGCAGTCGAAGTATTTTTAAAAGAGACAGTACTTCGACTATCGAATGGGCGAATAGTCGCAGCGTTTTTGCGCTCGATCCAATACTTCGACTATCGAATGGCGAATAGTCGCAGCATTTTTGCGCTCGATCTATTCGAATCATTCTACTCAGGCGAATTTACGCCAATTCGATAGTCGAGGAGCACAAAAATTCGAAGTTTTTTTACTTCGAATCCTTCACTCGAAGTTAGTGAATCGGCCCCTTGGTGTTCATACTGCAAATTAATTTTTTTTTTTATTCCTCCTATCCTTCTTGGATGTATTGTCATCATTTATTTATCTATATATTGACAACACAGGATGGCATGATGGAACGGGCAGAGTCAGCTTTTGGGGAGCCGGCACGGGAACAGGCACAGGCTGGGGAGCTGGAACAAGAGCAGGCACTGGATGGGGAGCTGGAACAAGAGCAGGCACTGGCTGGGGAGCTGGAACAAGAGCAGGCACTGGCTGGGGAGCTGGTATGGAAGCTGGAGCTGGCAACTGGAGCATTGCCACAGAGGCAGGAACTGGTGACTGGAAAACTGGCACATTTATATTGGACAAAGAAATAAACTGAGGTTCAGGCCTAAGACCTATTGAATATTAACATACTAACTTTGCATAAAACAAGGACAAAGCCAAATTGGGCTGTTTCTCCGCCTGTGTATAAACGCAGACCTAGGAACATCTGATCCGCTCATCTCAGCCCGCCCTGTGTCTGCACACTCATGGGATCTGCACCGAAATCTACCCCATGTGTCTTCACATAGGCCCATGCAATGGCTGACATAGGAGCGGGCTGAGATGAGAGTGGATGTTTCAAGAAATAGCCTGTAACTATCACTTTACCCAATGTATATTCCTTAAGTCTGCTAAAAAATAACTTAAACATTAAATAAACCCAACAGGACTGGTTTTTCTCCATTAAGGATTAATTATATCTTAGCTACAATTATTTACACTACTGTTTTATTATTATAGAGACTATTTTATTATTATAGAGACTGTTTTGTTATTATAGAGACTGTTTTGTTATTATAGAGACTGTTTTGTTATTATAGAGACATATATGATGCATATTATGCAAATATTTTAGGGTTCGTTTTTGCCAAAGGTAAGAAAACATGGACTGGCTGTGTGAAATTAAATCTTTTTTGTTAGTTAGTAAAGGACAGAAGCAGAAATCAAAGTTTTAATGTTTTTTTCAGTCCAGATGAACCAGGCAGCCGTGGGCGCTGCATTAAGCTCTTTAATATAACAAACTGTTTACACAAACAACTTTGTTGCATTGATTTTTCCTTACAAATGGCATCCAATAAAATTAGACACAAATCTTATTAAGAGCTCTGATTTGATGTTGTATTGGGGAAAAGCACTGACAGTTGGGTAACCATGTGAAACCTGAACTAAAATAGAGTAATAGTTATAGGATGTTATTACATTCGCTTAACAGAC
Organism: Xenopus laevis; assembly: GCF_017654675.1. Classification (NCBI taxonomy): domain Eukaryota; kingdom Metazoa; phylum Chordata; class Amphibia; order Anura; family Pipidae; genus Xenopus; species Xenopus laevis. The sequence continues at coordinate 5,325,495 of NC_054380.1, forward strand.
AGACTCCACTACAGCTATGGGATCTGTTATCCAGAAAGCTCCTAATTACAGGAAGGCTGTCTCCCATAGGTACCTCAATCAAATAATTAAAGTTTTTCAAAATAATTTCCTTTTTCTGTGTAATAATAAAACAGTCACTTGTACTTGATCCCAACTAAGATATAATTAATCCTTATTGGAGGCAAAACCAGCCTATTGGGTTTATTTAATATTTACATGATTTTTTAGTAAAATTAAGGTATGGAGATCTAAATTACAGAGAGACCTATTATTTGGAAAGCCTTGTTGTGAGCATTCTGGATAACAGGTCCAATACCCGTACTTGCTTGTGACCACTAGACTAGAGAAGGAAGGTGTCCTTCAGTTTTTGTTTTTGTAGCTGTTTATGGAGAAGTGATGAGCCATATAACCCACACTTAGGGGCAGATGTATTAAGGGTCGAATATCGAGGGTTAATTAACCCTCAATATTCGACTGGTGAATTAAAATCCTTCGACTTCGAATATCGAAGTCGAACGATTTTGTGCAATTCGTTCGATCGAACGATCGAAGGAATAATAGTTCGATCGAACGATAAAATCCTTTGAATCGAAAGATTAGAAGGATTTTAATCTATCGATCGAAGGATTATCCTTCGATCAAAAAAAACTTCCCCATAGGCTAACATTGAGTTTCGTAGCTTTTAGGTGGCGAACTAGGGGGTCGAAGTTTTTTCTTAAAGAGACAGTACTTCGACTATCGAATGGTCGAACGATTTTTAGTTCTAATCGTTCGCTTCAAAGTCGAAGGTCGTAGTCGAAGTAGCCAATTCGATGGTCGAAGTAGCCAAAAAAAAACATTTGAAAATCAAACTATTTTTTCTCTATTCCTTCACTCGAACTTAGTGAATGGGCCCCTAAGGGTGTTATTTACTAAACTCTGAATGCAAAAATCAAAAAAAACTATTTCGGAATTTATTAAACCCCGAGGATGGAAAAGTCAGAATCAGAAAATCGGCATCTCAGACCTGTTGAGGTTGCATATAAGTCAATGGGAGAGTCCCAATGATGTTTTGATGTGCGCTGGGTTTTGTGCAATACCCCGAAGTTTTTGGAGTTTTCGGGCAAAAAACATAAGACATCTGAGTTTTCAGGTGAAAAATCAGAAAAAAACAGAGTTTTCGGTTGAAAAACCAGAAAAAATCGTGAAAATGTGATTTTTTCCTGCAAAGCTAATTTTCTAGGAAATGTAATAATAAATTAGCGTAAATAACCAAACGCGGATTTGATCGGGGTTTGCAGCAGAAAATGTTGAGATAAAATCAGACTTTGATAAATAACCCCCTAAGGGTTACCTGAGTTGCTGTGCAGTCATTTTAATATTATCTATAAATTATTTCTAAGAGAGGAACAATATGTAATATCACCACTGGATTTTTTTTATTGCTGCCAGTGGACCCCTAGAGGATGAAGAAATTTACTTTTTCTCTGGATTTCTCTCATACAGCCCTCCTCCTCTTCCTCCTCCTGCGAATCCTAGGGGCAAATTCACTAAGATGCGAAGTTGCGCCAGGCGCAACTTCGCCGCACTTCGCCAGGCGTAGTTTCGCCAGCGCTTCGCAAATTCACTAAAATCCGAAGTTGCGCACAGGGGTAGCGTAAGTTTGCGAAGTTGCGCTAGCGTTGTTTCGCTATATAAAGCGAAGTTGCGCTAGCGAAGGCTAATTTGCATACGGCGCGAAATTCAAATTTCAATGGAGGAACACGTATCTGCACTACAAATGGCTAGAAAACCTTCAAATCTGCAAATAAAATTTTTATTTTGCCCTACACATGTGCCCACTGTCTAGGTAAGTTGCCATGAGTCAGGAAATGTAGGGGGGAAGGAGGGGAGCCCCAAAAAATTTTCGATCTTTTTCAGCCTATCAGCCATCATGTAGAAAACACGCCAGCGTTTTTTGGGACTTAGAAAAAATTTTGACTTTTTTTGAAACAATCCCTATCTACTCTATTGCGCTTCGCCAGGTCTGAGGTGGCGAAGGAAGTCTGGTGTAAAAGGTAGCGTTCAGTACACTGCGCGCGTTAGTGAATTTGCGTAGTTTCGTCGCTAGCGAAGATTCGCCTGGCGTAAGGTTGCGAAGTAACACTAGCGAAACGACGCCAGCGTTCGTTAGTGAATTTGCGCAGTAGCGAAAATGCCAAACGCTAGCGAATTAACGCTAGCGTTCGGCACTTCGCGCCTTAGTGAATTTGCCCCCTAGACTTGGTGGAAATGCAGTGTTCTACAGTGTGTAAAGGGTACCAGCGTGCGTGTGCATTAAATATGCCTCACCCCATGCGCTACGATCAACATTTACACAGAAGCATAGAACAATGTTATATACAGTATATTGAACAACAGTCAAAAGACTGGAGTCAGTGAGAAGCATGACAGCAGCTATATGTCAATGAAATGTAATAGAGACTAACTATGCTGTTTACTTACCCTTTAAAATGATGGGTAAATTAATAAAAAAAAAAAAAAGAACGGAGGTGGTAGTCTGCTAAATCTATTAAAATATGACCACACTGAGCGTCCGGATGACCTGCTGTTTGCCTGAACGTGAAGAAGAAAACAAATAGAAATTATGCATAAACTATAAATAAATCTCCATTTAAATCAGGAAGGCCAGGAATGTTCCTGTTGGTACAAGCTGTGATATGGAAATGCAGGCTCCTAGTGTAATTACAAATGTAAATCTTTTGCTTCTTGAGTGAGATTCTGCACAAACAATGTAAAATGACAGGGTGCTAGTAAAAAGAAGTAACTAGCGCTTGTAACCGCCACTACCGTCGACAAACCAGTAATATTACTTATTATTCCTGAGGAAGATCAGTTGCTAAGACTGAAACGTTGGGTTTTAAAGAAACATTATTTTTTCCTCAATAACTACACTACTAGTAACCCTACCTGCAGGTTTACTGTGACTAGTGATGGGCGAATTTGGGGCGTTTTGCCGAAAAATTCCCGTGAAATGTCGAAAATTTCCCGAAACTGCGCTTTCATCCCGTATTTGATGCCGGCTTCCATTTTTTTGACACCGGCGAGTTTTCACGGCGGTTTCGCAAATTTATTTGCCGCGAATTTGCGCCTGTTGAATAAATTCGCCCGTCACTAACTGTGATGCCCGAAGGACAAAAAATTGAGAATCTATGGAAAATTGTATGCATCTCCAAGGTTACCAAGATCTGGAGATGAACATGTTCCAGAGGAAGCTTTGGTGTTAAGATAAGATAAGTAATTATATATAGAATTATGTATCTTCATAGAACAACACTCAAACAAGTAACTAGTTTTCGTAACCCCGACCACTAACCCACTCTTATTACTTCTACTCCTGAGGAAGGTCAGTTGCTATGACCGAAACGTTGCATTTTAAAGAAACATTATTTTCATTTTTTTGTTAATATATATATATATATGGAAAAGAACTTTGTATATACAGTAAATTATATAACTATAAGTACTAGTAACCTTACTGTGACAAAAACTATGATATCTAAAGGACAAAAAATTTAAGAATCTGTCAAAAATTCTTTGTATCTTCCAGACCCCGCTTGTCTGTGGCCAAGGTTACCAAGTATGAAGATGGTTCCAGTTGCAGTGTTTTATAGATAAATCTGTTTGATGGAGCGAAACCACCTTAATTCTTTGCGTGGGCAGTGGCCGCGCATGTACAGTAGAATTAAAAGCCTGACTTTTAACAAAAAATCCGGCTTTTCTGCACTGGATTCTGAAGAAAGAAGAAGAGAGGAAGAGGATCTTTTGCTTGCAATCGCCCTGGGGTAGTTTTTGCCAACAGAAGCACCGGCCCGGGGTATCAGGTAAGTATTTACAATCTTAGGGGAAAGGGACCCTAACATTTGGCCTCCCTCCCCCAACCAATTGGAGCTTGTTTTCTCCTTAAAGGAGAATTCAACCCCTTATTAAAAAAAAAACCTACCCTCTACCCAACATAGACCTCCTCATCCCCAGCCTGCAATCTACCCCTGGGTAAATGCCCCTAACTTTTTATTTACCCCTCGGAGCAGATTCTGTCCAGTGGAGTTCATAGCACCTTCCTCTTCTCTTCTGTAATCTTCGGGAAGTAAGTGCAGTATCGGTGCATAAGCAGATGGAGCAATCTGCCGATCCCGAAAAACTGTGCATGTGCCGGAAGTCATGGAGATTGCCGAAGCGCCAAAAGAAGACCAGAAGATTCCCGAAGAAGAAGGCTGGGTAGGGTTTTAAAAGAATATAGCTCAGGGTTAAAGGGTGAAATTCCGCCTTTCTCCATTCATATCTATGAGATTTTAAAAGGTGTATTTATCAAAGGATGAACTTTCACCCATTGATAAATACTCTTTTAAAAATCCCATAGAAATGAATGGAGAAAGGCGGAATTTCACACTGGAGGACTGTGGCGATCTCTAACTTCACTCTTTGATAAATATACCCATTAGTATTGATGACAAAAAAAATCAATATACTTTATGTTTGTGATTGAAAAAAGTCTGGTTGCTTAGTTTTGCAGTGGGAGTGATTTCTGTCTTCTTAAACTCTCTTTTTTTTTTAAATGAAACTTACCCAAAGGTCATTTATTGAAAATCTGAAGGGCATCTTGATAGAGGATGTGGGGAAATAATCATGAGCCAGAGAGCAAAATGGGCTTCAAGGTACCGTATATACTCGAGTATAAGCCGACAGGGTACAAACCAAGGTACCTAATTTTACCTACGAAAACTGGGAAAACGTATTGACTCGAGTATAAGCCTAGTGTGAAAAACGACATCAACCTGTTTCATTGCATACCTATACTATATACTTGCTATATAAAAAATTTTTTTTTTACCAGTGAATAAATCACCTTTCTTTTGGTATCCAAAAACAGTGCCAGAGATAACACTAAGCTAAGGTGCTACTGTCCCATCCCAACATGCCAAGCAGGCCCAGGTCTCAGGGCAGGGCATGCCCCCCGCAGCTGCACCCGAGTAACTGAAGAATAAGGAGCCACTTACCTGTCCGAGTCCCCCTGGCTATTCGATGTCCCTATAGGCAGCAGGCAGGAGCGGGTGTCAGTGAGCTCACAAGGGCCAATTGTCCACCAAGATCGCTCATTAACTTCTTCTTGCAGCCTCACTCATTGCAACTTCATTCATGCCCTGGCTCACCCTCCCTGTTCTACGCGGTCACAATGTGCTTCCTCAGCTGAGGGCCTGCTGGCTCAGTCAGTGGCAGCTGTCTGGACAGTCCAGGACCGGGTAGTGGCGCACTGCCACTGAGGGAGGGCAGGGCAGCTAGGGGAAGATCCGGCTGGGAAAGGGGGAAGTGGAAGCGGAACTCACCCGGGCTGGCTGTTTGGTGCTTCGGTCAGTCAGAGCTTTCCTGGCAGGCCCGCAGAGCGGTGGACAGCACGTCAACATTCCCAGGGAGGGGCACTGCTCCCCTCTGTGGGCACCCAAGTACCGAGTATAAGCCGAGGTAGCGTTTTTCGGCACATTTTGGGTGCTGAAAAACTAGGCTTATACTCAAGTATATACGGTAGATTAAAAAAAATAGAAAACTTAAAGACCAGGAGTCTTACTGAACATGCCTCATGGCTGTGGGTGCACTGAGTGGTGCCATAAGTGTTTCTATGTCTGCTGTCATTGCATGAGTCGGCACAGCAGGTCTATGTTGCGTCACTAAAGGTTGGTCTTTTTCTCCTGATTCCTGCCTGACTTTTGTTTATGAACCTTCCCTACAGTCATCAGCTTCAACCTGATTTTGAATTCTTGTTTTCAGCTCATCCCATTGGCATTGTTTACTGGTACTCTTACCTACTGGCTTATGTTGGCCCTGATTCCATAATCATGAGCCACAGCGAGCATGGTCTGTAGCAAAGGGTAATCCTCATCAATCAAGAGTTGATTATCAACCTCCTAATAGTCTTTTGTCAGGTTCTTTGTATAGCCAGAGACAAGAGCTTGTCCTTTGTTAATTACCATTAGCAAATGTGTTTCTAATTAAACTGAAAATGCCTATTTTTCAAGTGAGAAATGCTCAAGTAATCAACAGGGACGAGCATTAAGTGTTTTCTGCATTGCTCTTGTTATTAGGGTTGCCACCTGGCCGGTATTTTACTCGCCTGGCCGGTAAAAATGATGGCTGATCCCAATGTTATTAATAGGGAAAAAAGATAAATATATAGGAAGGCTGGTATTTTTTCCAGAAAAGGTGGCAATTCTAATTGTTATATAGGATTATAAATCAAATGATTCATACTTATTCAGTGAGTCTCAGAGGCATATTTATCAAATTTCTGTTATTTTAGAGATATTTTTCAAACCACAACTAAATTCGCATTTTAAAAAAGGAGGAATGTCTACTTATTTCTAAAAAAAAAAAAATGTAAATGAATGAATAAAAACTTGGAACGAACCTGAATAAGAATACGAAAACCTTGAATTCATCATTCAATTTTACAAACTGACTTCTATGTGACTTCGCCAGCTTTTAAATGGAGAAGTTTTGTATTAGAGTTTATTTTGTGGTTTTTTATAGTAAATAATTAAATACGCAATTTTTAGAGCTAAAATGTTTGCTTTGGGGAAATGGAAAAAAATGTGTGTTAGTAAATCAGCCCCACAATGTTAGTAAGGGCCCTTTATGTTATTTTGGCATTTCCGGGAAATCCGGTTAGTTATGATACACCTGATTATGGTCAGAAGATGCAACTGGTGTCCAGCAGACAATAAAAGTGTTGTTTTCTGAGTTTCATTAAATCCTTCACTCTGGTGTACATAAAATGGGGTCACATTATGTACTTTCTTCTCTCATTGTAATGTAATGTTGTTGTACTTTTAATAGTTTTCAATGTATTGATGTATAAATATATAAGGGGATCATATAATAATCTTTATTTACCAGTAGGTATTTCCAGCTGACACAAGGTCACCCATTCCGATTAGAAGAAAAGAGGTTCCGCCTAAATATTGGGAAGGGGTTTGTTACAGTGAGAGCTGTGAAGATGTGGAATTGTCTCCCTGAATCAGTGGTACAGGCTGATACATTAGATAGGTACAAGGAAGGGTTGGATGCTTTATTCACCAGTAGCTCCTCCCAGCAGACAGGAGGGAGCCAATGAGATTAGAGGAGGGAAAGGGGTGTTACAGGGAGAGCTGAGAAGTGAATCAGGGGTACAGGCTGATACATTAGATAGGTATAAGGAAGGGTCGGATGCTTTATTCACCAGTAGCTCCTCCCAGCAGACAGGAGGGAGCCAATGAGATTAGAGGAGGGAAAGGGGTGTTACAGGGAGAGCTGGGAAGTGAATCAGTGGTACAGGCTGATACATTAGATAGGTATAAGAAGGGGTTGGATGGTGTTTAGCAAGTGAAGGAATACAGGGATATGGAAGATAGCTCATAGTACAAGTTGATCCAGGGACTAGTCGGATTGCCATTTTAGAGTGAGGAAGGATTTTTCCCCCTCTCTCTGGCAAATTGGAGAGGCTTCAGATGGGGTTTTTTGCCTTCCTCTGGATCATCTAGCAGTTAGGCAGGTTAAAAAAAATTAAAAGGTTGAACTTGATGAACATGTGTATTTTTTCAACCTAACTTACTACAGTATGTTACTATGTTACAAGTTACATAACTGAGGGCACCTGGGATACTAATAAGTCTAGCCCCATGTCAGTTTTCAAAATTAAAAAATGGATCGTGAAAAATGGATTTCAGTGCATCAGTACAGCCAGTAGATCCTGTTATCCACAGATGGCTGTAGAGTCCAGGTTTCTGAGTCCAGTTTTCTAGTGAGTGAGTGAGTGTACTCATTAAATTAATTTCAGCTTGAAGTCATCATTAACATCAAGATCATATTGTGAATTTGTGATCTAAGGCTTAAATACAGAATCCTTTGTGTGTAAAACCCTATGTATTAATAAAATGGCAACTTTTTAATAGATTAAATTAATTGTCTATGTATCATCTTTCTGTCTGACCATTCATGCATTTAAAGTCCATCAATAAAAGCACATTTATATAATTGTTTCTTTTGAAAGCTGATTTCAGACTTTGAGATTTAAGCTACTGCAAATAAAGTGTGTCACATCCATTGGGGTTATCCGTATCTATTTTCTCTAATTACTCCTGCTGTTTCCATCAATTTCTTATGAACTTCATCAGAAGAATTAACAGGTTTCCACTGGAACAGTTCCAATGTGCCTTGTTCCCCGTGAATCCTTAATGTGATGATTATAACTCAGAAATAATTAGCCATTGTGACAATCAAAAAAAAATAGTTTTTTTAACATCTCTTGATCTCTTCTGTGTTTTTTGTATTCACCAAAGATGTGCCTATTACCCATAAAGAGTTACTTGTGACTCTCTGTTACTAAAAGGGTGAGTTCTGCACTGAAGTGATGTTGCTTTTAATTGCAAGGTAAGACTATACACGTGATACAGACTGATGAAAACATAAAGGTAGGCAAATCTGCAACATTCTCTAACTCTGGCTTTGCTGATCCATTGTGAATTGCGTGTCCATCAACTGAGTTTGATGCTAAACTTGACTCTGGCAGTCCTCGTGTTGGCTCTGTGCCACTGACATCATTGGTTCTTTAGCGTAGACTCCTGGCCCAGTTGGTTATCCCACTCTCACAACTGTCATCTATGGCCCACTCTGAAACCTGACTGCCTGACCCCTATCCTAACCTCTGGCCTGTGGGCATCTTGCAAGGTCTCTGTATGTCTCCAACCGGCTGAGACTCTCAAATGTAAATTGTGTAAATAACTAAACAGATGACACTCGGTATCCCAAACCCAGAACTAACTCCAAAGTTCCGGTCTAAGCCCGCTCTTCTGCCCGCTAGCAGCCAATTTTGGCTTCGGTTGGAGCCCTCCGCTACTCAGATGCCACCAGGTCTTAATGCAGGAGAACAAGGGGGAAAGTTCTGGGCGAGTATGGGAACCTAACGTGAAGTGATAGGATGGAGAAACCGGCCCGGGTCAAACCAATCGGGTAACACAGTGCCAAGGAAGGTAGCAGTAGCAAGGTCGAGGTCACAGGCCAAGGTCATAAACAGGAGAATCAACGCGGTACCAAAACGGAAATCAGAAGAATAGTCACAAACAGGCAGGAATCAAATACAGGCAGCAAACTGGTGAAGACAGGGACAGGCAAGGGTCAAACACAAGAAATCAAACTGTAGAATTAGACTGAGAGCACCCAGGAACTAGAAAGTACCTTTTACGTTGGGCACTGAACACCAGCCCAAGGCCCCTTTCAATATTTTGAATTTCACGCCCTGCGCAATGATGTCATGCGGATAAAGCCGAGTTCACCCAAGCACTGTGCAACCCAGAAGCGACAGAAGATTACAGCCGACAGAGAGAGCAGGCATCGGGAGTCCCTGCCGCCTGCCAGGTATATTTGTTACAACTCTCTTTAAATTGACTTAAAACTTAATTACACAAAGATAGCATGCCTAGTTATATAAGGGGTCCTTTACCTCACCATAGTCGTGGACCCACACATTTCCCCAGTTGATTGAAACTCCCCATTCATTAAAGTTACTTGCGTCAACATGGGCTCTTTGCTCATCCCTATACAGTAGTTAAGTGTTGTACCACTGCCTTCCTCTTGCCTACTGTCCCAAATCGAGCACTGCTTTGGAGAACAGGGGTGCCCAAAAGGTAGATTGGGATATACCAGTAGACCTTTAGCCGGTGGTCAGTAGATCTCAAGACACTGTCAACTAACAGCTTGTCTAAATCATCCTCCTTTTCATGCTTTTCATTAGGATATTTATTATGTTAGGGTTACTTAAGAAATAGTTGTTTATTAAATGTAACAATATACATTTTCTCATAAATCAGTATTTTAGTAATATTTTCCATGGAAAAGAATGCTAACAATGCTTTTATGTATGTAGATCATAATGGGACAACATCACTAAAAGTAGACCTCACATTAGTAAAGTATGGGCCCTCCTGATGTAGAAGAACCCTGAAGCTATGTGCCTCTAAATCAGGCCGTATCTCCAAGGTTCCCAGAACAGCCTGCATCAATAGGCGAAAGAATCGGGTGCACATGACACATCAGGCTTTCACTTCGAAAGCCGGAAATTACATCTATTGTACTAACAAAATTTTTAGTGCAACTGTTTCTGGTTTGTAAGAACAACTCAAACCTTGCCATGACATCAGCACTAAGATCACAGGACTCACCTACTGGCATTCCCTAAAGTCCTCCATTGCGGCAATCTCTGTGTCTAAATTGCTTTTGCTCCTCATTGCTCCTCATTGAAGCTAGCTTCATTAAATACACTCACCTATTAGACCCCAGTCTTGAGCTGACCATACACAGCGACTTTTGTATGTGGCTAAATTGATATCTGATCAGGGCTTGATCAAATATTGGTCTGGTAGGCTGAAAAACGTTGTTGAGTATTGAGTATTGTTTCAGGTTGTGAATGTGGTTTTCTTTTGAGGTCTGTGCTGTGTTTATGTGTTTTTTGATCATTGTCCTGAGGGCTAAACAATCACAACAGACTGGTCTGGATAATGACCTGCATCTACAAGTTGGCCAAAGGTGGACTTTTCTCTACTCTACTGCTGCCCCTGCCAAATAGAGGATTGTATTCTGTGTATGGCCGGCTTTACTGTATCATATTCTGCAGCATTTTCTCTTCTTTTTTCAGTTTACACTTGTGTAATTAACAGGCTGTACAGACCCAGATATGACAATTCATCCAGAATGATAAGAACTACATTAAAGGGAAGACATATTTCTCACTTCAAAGCAATTGAGTTAAAAACATATTACATCCCAGAAGATTCATCCCTGGAGTAACGCTTTCCAAAGGAAAGTGATATTTACATTTTTTTCAAAAACATTTTAATGCGTGTGTTATCACATTCACAATTCATAAAAGGAATTTTCTCATCTCCAAATGTATGCGGAAAAAGACAACATGTCTGGCAATGGTTTTTCAATGTTAAATTATAGATAGTTTTAGGAATGAGCATGAAATATTCAAACCAAAAATGAAAACAATCAGTATTCATATAATACGAAATTAGTCCCACAGGATTAATTTGAGGTTTAGGTTTTGATAAATTAATGAAGAACATTAATAAGATGCGGATGGGTTACTGATGCCTATAAATAGACTTTAGAAATGTTTACAAATAATAACAAAGGAAAAAGTAATTTTCATAAAGGGTTTAGTTCTATTAAAGTGCATGACTGTGTAGGGATGTGAAAATCTTAGACACCCTTACACTTTACAGACAGGCACATCCCTAGTAATATGGACACCTCAGTGGGTCCTTATGGGGACCTTGTGCTCATGTAACCCCTGCAGTTCACACAGTGTACACCAGATGGCACTGTGCCAGAGTATAAAAGGTTTAGGAACCACGTGCTCTGGGTCCATTGCTTTAGCCCAACCAAGCAGGCTGGAAGGGAATGGGTAGTGCTGACCCTAGGTGCGTTGGCCCTAGTAATTAGACAGCTATACTCGTTTTATAGATCACTCTAGGAGTAATAGAGAGGTTATTTAGTTGAGCAGCTCAAGGCTCCGCCGAGGATATTAGAGGGATTAAGATCCCAGGGTATTACTGACCCAGAGTAAGGAACCAAGTGTTGAGATAGGGATGTCAGGAGTTCCCCTAGTCTGCCACTGGAAGATATCCTGAAAACTGGGCAATACCCATCACATGCTGTCAACTTACTCTCTGCTGTATATTCCCTAGCCTGTGGGGATTCAGCCTATACGTGCTGTGAGTATATGCTTCCTTTATGCTGCTGTGTATGTTCTATACTCCATTGTGGATCAATGTGCTAAATGATCTATGTGCTATTGTTCAATAAATACTGTTCTTTGTTCAACTGTTAAAGAACTACTGGCGCCCATCATTGTGCTATCGCACCAGGTTACAGTTACACTACACCCTTGCCTCCACACCGTTGCGAGGGCTTACCCCTGAGAAAGAGAGCTCATCGGTGGTCTCAGCCCACCAAGGAAAGTAGCTCAACTGCCCTAGCACAAGTCAGTTTACTATAGCGCTACAACTGCATGTACAAACACACTCTGTATCCCCAAAATTGTATATTGGACTTGGGGTGTGCTTAAAGCTACCTCTCAAATGTTCACTCCCTTCTGGGGCTTATGATACAGAAAGAGAGGCTAGTCAAACCCTATCAGCTTTATGTGTCTGATCTCTAGGGCCAAGCCTTAGTAGAAATCCCGGACAGGAGGTCAAACTTTTTTTCAACGTTTAAGTGGAAACTTGGGTACTGGGTTGTAAAGTAAAACCAGGTCCATATAATCACATAGCCTGGCTGTACTTTGAAGCCAAGTTAGTAAGCTACAGCTTACAGGGTTATTCATGCAAAGCAGAACATGGAAAATATGGTTTCTTTTCCAGTAGGTGAAGTGAGGCTTTGACCAGTCTTTTTGTTCTTCTCAATAGAAATGTTGTTGATGGTAAAATGGATTTTTGGTACTTTATCTGTGGCAGCATTAAAAACTGGAGAGCTGCCCTAACCTTCAACTCTAGTTCTCCACTGTTGAAGTACAACCTAGAGCAGGGGTCCCTAACCTTTTTAACCTGTGAGCCACATTCAACTGTAGGGGAGCAACACAAGCATGGAAAATGCTCCAGGTGGTGCCAAATAAGAGCTTCTGCTGAGCTGTTTAGTAGTCCCTATGGGAATTGGCAGCCGACAGGAGGTTTTTGGCAATTTTGGTTTTTAAGCAACTAAAAGTTGCCTCCAAACCAAGAATTCAAAATTAATGACACTGACTTTCAAAGCACTTCATAACTCTGCCCCACCCTACATCTCTGAACTCATCTCTATATACTCACCCACTCGCTTACTACGCTCCTCTACTGACCTACTACTCAACTCTTCTCTCATTACTTCCTCACATGCTCACATTCAAGACTTTGCAAGGGCTGCACCCCTCCTCTGGAACTCTCTCCCACAGTCTGTCCGACTTTCTCCCAAGCTTTCGCTTTCAAGAAATCTCTGAAAACGCACTTCTTTCGAGAAGCCTCCCCTCACTCTGCTTAACTACCAAACGCAACACCACATACAATACCACATTTCTCACCCACTTAATTTGATCTTGCCCACTCCCACACCTTGTGTATTACTCCCCTCCCTTTAGACTGTATGCCTATGCATAGGGCCTTCCTCACCTTTTTGTACCGGTATTGATTGTGATGTATGTTACTCCATATATTCTATGTATGTAATTCATGTGATATAGTTGTATAATCACATTTACTTTACAGTGCTACGCAATATGTTGGCGCTATATAAATACATGTTAATAATAATAATAAATCATGGGTTTCCAGATAACGGATCCCATACTTGTATAAGGTTAAATATGTATCCAGTATCAATTGAGACATTGTGCCAATGCCCATTTTTGCCCATAAAAGCTAGTGTTAGAAGTACTATTGATTCCCTTCAGATTTATTACTAAGAGCCACTAGAGCTTTTCAGTGGTTTTCGCCTTTAATGAATGTTGGGCTCCAGGCAGCATCTCTCCTTTACTCATTGTCTGGTTATTAGCTCACTTTGATGTCCTTCTTGTTTTGAAGATGAAGTCAATATTTCTCTTAATGCCTCTTAACCTTTTTGAAGAGTTACAAATGTATACAGCAGCGGCTGACAAGTCATTTGTGCATCATGTGTAATAACACATGGGGGCCTTGGGGAACCCATTTATTTGCTTTACAGGAAAATGAAGGGACTGAAACCCAAAACAGCACAGGAGCTCTCTACTATTTATGTGCTCCACTGGTATACATATTGGGTACATCAAGAGGGCCAATGATAATAACCTCAGATCTCCACAACGGCTATCATCTGTAGAAAGTCCTAAGGAACGTAGGAAATGGAAGCAGACCTGGGCCCAAGCACAATCTGCCAGCCCTGATCTACACTAGTGTTCAGCACTAATGTACCAGTTGCACCGCCTTTGGTGCATGGGGGTGCAAGTCCACCCATGCATCCCATATCTAACAGCTACCTGGACCAGGTAAAAAGTGGGCTCCCTTTGTGTGTTGCACTCTCTGTTACACAACTTGAATTTCATAATCTGAAGGCAATGTAAGAGTATACTCTTATCCCACCCTTGCGCCTCCCCAATTTACTAATCTTGCCCTACCTGTCACCAAATGTTCCACCCAACTGCAGTAAACTAGATGATAGACTTTTGTGAAGGAATGTTACCTTCTGGGTAAAAAATATATGGCAAGTTGTGCCATGTTAGACTTAAAAGAGCCATTAAATCTCCATAATCTGAAAATATATTTTATATTATAATGCTTTTGTAAGTAAACTCACCCCTGGTGGTCTTGCGGGGGCTGTCGGGAACGCCCGATACCCCTGCGGTGGGGACGTCTGCCTCTCTCTTAGTGTGCCGATGCACGTCAGCCGCTTATGGTGCAAAAATTCAAATATTTAAAGGGTCCTTCTTGAAACTCATTACCCAACGTAGGTCTATTTTGATAGTTTCCTGGTTTCTAATTCTTGTTGATTATCTGTGTTTGATTCTGCCTGACCCTTGTCCTCATTGCTGCCTGTCCTGACTCTGTTTTGACTATTCTCCGGATCCTGCATTTGTACTGCGCTTTGATGTGTTGAACTCGGCCTGTGACCTCGACTATCATCTCATCTCGTGATTCTTTACTGCTGTCCTGTAGGTATTGACCCGGCCTGTGATGCTGTCTACGTTGCCTATTCTCCGTTAAAATATTTCACGTTTGGTTCCCTTGTTCGTCCAGAACTCTCTCCCTTGTTCTCCCGCATTAAGACCTGGCGCCATCTGAGGGCTCCACCCAAAGCCAAAGGCGGCTGCTACAGGCAGAAGAGCGGGCTGAGACTGGAATAGTTGTTGGTTTGGGATAACGTAACAGCTTTAATTTACACTGTGTAAAGAAGGGGCACACTTTATACTTGTGACACCCATACAGACACATTACAGGAACCTTTTCCTGTTGAAACAAATGGTATGCCATCTGCACGTACGTTACTGTGAGCCAGATAATAAAATAACGTGTTCTCCATTTGCATGTACTGTGCTTTGTGTTCACTTTGAAAGAATATCATTTGCTACATGTACTCTCCCCCATATCTATTTTTGTTCCATTAGATTACAGCTTCATAAATGAAAGACAATTTGACAGCAGAGAAGTGAAATAATTACTGCACTGTATTATATTTTATATAAATGTAGTGGGGTTACGGTATTTTTCCCTTTCATGGAAACGCATGCGAATAATTCATATTAGTCCTTCACAACTGTTCTCAAAACTGGCATAAATGAAAGAAACTCTATGTAATTTAAGTACACAGAAAAATTCTGATTTAATTACTAAGCATTAATTGGATTTTCCCGCCTGTGAGAATAAGCCTGGACGACAAGCATTAAAGTGCAGCCGAATCTTTGTACAGCGCTCAAGCTTTCCTGACCATATACAACATGCTTTACATAAGCTTCTAATGAGAACCCCATGACTGCCCATTAAGCTGGAACTCAAGCATTCTCACACCTAGAAAAAGTCTGTTAACACACAGTTGGAGATTTCATCACGCTAAACTAGATCGGGACTCGGTAATTAGAGATTAACAAAAGGCTTCTTCAAGTTTACCAGCTTTTTTGTACGAAGGGAGATGCATAGGAAGGATCAACTGCCATGAACTCTCGCATCCAGATGCCTCCCCCCGGTTCTATTTTCTGTAGAAAATCCGGTTAAACTTTCCTATTTTTTCATGTGGAGAGGAGCTGAAAATGATTTCTACCTTCCACTTATTGGGGTAATACATTTATTCATTCTATGTGAATACTATTAGAACATACGTTCCAGTAAACTGACTAGCCAGAACGTTAAACTTCATATTCAGGTTGCCAAAACATATACAGGAAACCCGTCAACCAGAAAATTCAGATTTACAGGAAGGCCATCTCTCCATTTTCCGTTCAAATAACTCGAATTTATAAAAATGATTTCCTTTTTCTCTGCACTAATAAAACACCACCCTGTACTTGATCCAAACTCAGATGTAAATAATCCTTATTGAACGCAAAATAATCTCATTGGGTTTAATTATTGTTTACGTGATTTCTTAGGGAAGAAAGCGGCGTGTCGGCGCATGTGCAGTTGGCGCGATCTTCCGAAATTGCCAAAGATAACCAAAGAGAAGAAGATGGCACTGGTGAACTCCGATGCCATGAATCTGCACCGAGGGGTAAGTAAAGAGAAAAGGTGGCCATAGACATAGAGATCTGCTCGTTTGGCAAAGTCGCCCAACGAGCAGATCTCTTACCGGTATGGTCACATTGAAGTGGGCGATATCAGGCTGATTCGATCATGGGTTCTAGGGCTCAACAATCGGATCATAATGCATCCAATATGGGCGGTCGGACCACATAAACGCACAGATGAGGCGGCATTCCGACGGGATTTTTTAACCTGCCTGATCTAGATCTGGCCGACTTTCAGCCAGATAACGATCGGGGAAGCCCATCAGATGGCCCCAAAACACGGGCCAATAAGCCGCTGACTCATCTACTGGCAGCTTTTATTGGCTCGTGTATGGGGGCCTTTAGGGGCATTAACCCAGGGTAACACATAGGTTGGGGGAGCAGGGAGGGGGGTCTATGTAGGGTAGGGGGGTAGGGGATTTTAATAAAAAGGGTTTGGATTAAAATTATGAAAATATTCCTTATCTTAAAAACCCCAGGTCCCAAACATTCTAAATAGGTCCCACACCTCTATTTTAAATCAGACTACTAGTGGATCATCTCTAGCAATGGCTTGTTCTTGATCAAAACAAGCGATATAATTACAGGTCACAATAATGCAATTTGTGAGGGAGGCCCCACAATCGCACACTTTTACCCACACAAATGATTTATGACACCTTCTAAGGGCAGAGTAGGAAGTGGGGCGAAGACCCAATATTTCATCTGTTGGCCAGCAACCCACCCAATGCCCACCATTTATTTTGTATATGCAGAGCTGCATAAATAAGCCTAGTAATGTATTGGCTGCATATCACAAATGAGTCACTGCTAAATCTACAGTGTAATGAAGTGCCGTAGGCTTCATAGATCATCTCTACCCGTGCTGCAATTTCAACTATCAATCAAGCACCCTAACATGCATTTATTCTAAGCTTAACATGAGAAACAGACAATTGCATCGGGGGGGGGGGGAACATATCTGATAACTTTTCAATCATCTGTACGGTAATTGTGCCTGTGCCAGATTTCCGTTGTGTCAATCTGAATATTGGGGTGTGTTTTGATGTTCGCTATTCATCACAATACTGTGTTTGTACATCACTGTCATTAAAGGAGATGTAGCATGCAAAACAATTCTGTTTTCTTGTTAAAGAAGAATAGGAATGTTTCTTTTTCAGCAGGTGGAGTTCATGTGTTGCTATGAAAGCTAAATAGTAATTATTAATGTGAGCTTGGTAGATGTAGAAATCGATTACAAGGCTTATCCCCAGTCAAAACAAAATTGATTAAAGGGCATGAAAAGTCTAAAATAAAATAAGGCTAGAAATGCTGTATTTTGTATACTAAACATAAACATGTACTTACTGCACCACAAGCCTAATCAAACAAATAATTTATGCTTTCAAAGTTGGCCACAGGGGGTCACCATCTTGTAACTTTGTTATACATCTTTGCAAGACTAAGACTGTGCACATGCTCAGTGTGGTCTGGGCTGCTTAGGGATCGTCATAAACAAAGCTGCTTGAGTTCTGCATGGCTGGGAAGTAAGGCGGGGGCTCCCCCTGCTGTTCATAAGTATGATTGTTTCCCTGCAGAGCATTTAGGGACCGTCTGACAATTCCTATCCACAGCAGTAAATGAAGGGGAAATTTCACTGCACAGTCAGGTTTCTTATAAAAACAGTACACATTTTTTAATTAAAGTATATTGGAGATGGGTTTCTTTTTCATTAAAGAAAGTAAAAATGGGATTTTAGTTTTTTGCCCTTTAAAAAAAGAGGGAGAATAGTTTTTACATACAGTAGAACAATTAGTTTTTACAGTATGTCGAATTTTTTTGGACCTACCGTATAGAAATATTTTGAAAATTCTTAAAAGGATCAATTGCAAATGCAGCAACGCTATAATAGATGCAAATGTTGCGCTTACTGAGTCCATTCATAAAAGGTACCTGCATCCAAACCTGCTCCTTGCACTTCTGTATAGTTCTGGTAAAGCTAAGACCAGATGGGGTAAAAATCAGGCCAATTCCAGCCCCTCGCCACTAGCAGACAACACTTTGCATTTCACGCTAAAATTGGCCTGAGTTTGAGCAGGAGCACCCTCAAAAGGTTTCCAAAATTGAAACAAGAAGAGGATACGGCTATTGGCGAAGGTCTGAAAATTGCATTGCAAATCTTAATTACGCACTGCAAACCTTTAACACTTGAACGCTTGAAGGTTGCATGAACTTTTGGAGCAAACTTAACAAGAAGTTTTATTAGATACACTGCGCACAAACTATAACGTTCGCATTCGCTATCCTACTGTCGTGGGAGGAGCAAAGTGTTTTCACTTTGCAAACATTTATTCACATTGCGGATGAAATGCAAACAATTTTTACATTAGAGACCAATATTACATTGTCCCGATTGCTTCTTGCTTCTTCTGCTGAATAGTGTGCAAATGAGCCTATTGATGCTGGGAAACCCAATCACCTGAATGTGGCAGTAATCTCAGGGTCCAGCATCTTACTTACCTCATCATAAAAAAAACAATCAAATTTGTCTGAAATGACTTATCCTTCATAAAGCCATGCTGATTGCTGCTCATAATGACATTCACTAGGATAACATTCTGAATGTGATCCTTTAGCAAGCCTTGAAATAATTTGCCCACCACAAATGTCAAACTTACTGGCCTATAATTGCCAGGCTGAGATCGTAATCCCTTTTTAAATATTGGAATGACAACTTTTCTCCAATCCATAGGCACCATGCCAGATGGACAGATACAACTTTTTTCTTATTTTGGTTCTGTCCATTACCACAATGAATTTTAAATGAAAACAACTCAGATGCAGTTGAACTGCAGACTTTCAGTTTTAATTCAGTGGGTTGAACAAAAAGATTGCATAAAAAGGTGAGGAACTAAAGCCTTTTTTTAACAAAATCACTTCATTTCAGGGGCTTAAAAGTAATTGGACAATTGAGTCAAAGGCTATTTCATGGGCAGGTGGGGGCAATTTCTTCATTATGTCATTATCAATGAAGCAGATAAAAGCCCTGGAGTTGATTTGAGGGGGGGTGCTTCTATGTGGAAGATTTTGCTGTGAACAGACAACATGCGGTCAAAGGAGCTCTCCATGCAGGTGATACTCCAGTCATACTT
Organism: Xenopus laevis; assembly: GCF_017654675.1. Taxonomy (NCBI): domain Eukaryota; kingdom Metazoa; phylum Chordata; class Amphibia; order Anura; family Pipidae; genus Xenopus; species Xenopus laevis. The sequence continues at coordinate 5,344,893 of NC_054380.1, forward strand.
AAGCTGCAAAAACATAAAAAACCCAACCCGAGAAATTGCTACAATATTAGGAGTGGCAAAATCTACAGTTTGGTACATCCTGAGAAAGAATGGCCAAGTCAGTCACCTGATGTGAAGCCAATTGAGCTGCATTTCACTTGTTGAAGACTAAACTTGGGACAGAAAGACCCACAAACAAACAGCAAGTGAAAGAAGTGGCTGCAGTAAAGGCCTGGCAGAGCATTAAACAGGAGCAAACCCAGAATCTGCTGATGTCCATGAGTTCAACACTTCAGCCTGTCATTGCCAGCAAAGGGGTTTCAACCAACTATTAGAAATGAACATTTTATTTTCAGTTTTATAATTTGTCCAATTCCTTTTGAGCCCCTGAAATGAAGTGATTGTGTTGAAAAAAGGCTTTAGCTCCTCACATTTTTATACAATCTTTTTGTTCAACCCACTGAATTAAAGCTGAAAGTCTGCAGTTCAACTGCATCTGAGTTGTCTCATTTAAAATTCATTGTGGTCATGTACAGAACCAAAATTAGAAAAAAGTGGTCTCTGTCCAAAGATTTATGGGCCTAACTGTAGAGTCTAAGTTTTAGGTCAATTCCCACATCCATTGTCAGATGAAGCCATGAGCTGATTTAATTATCCCCAGCCAATATTCTTTTATAATTAGATGATTATGCATCATCGAGAATTCTTATTGGTGGCACTAAAAGCAATGTTGTGGTGTCCCACACTGGCGAATATTCACATCTTTTCTCCAGGTAAAGTTTCTCCAGTGAATATTCCCCAATTTACAAAGAGCAGAAGAATAACATTTCGCCAAGAGACATTTCTTCCGGTTCAGGCTGGCGAACTGCAATTATACAGATAGTGGAGCCATTTTTATATTTCATTATCTATGTCACTTCCATGATAATGCCCCACACACATCATTTCTTTATCAGCAGACTTACGATTATTAGTACAAATGAGATGTGTTGTGAAAATATACTGGATGAGCAGAACTTTGTATTTATTAGGAGAAAATTCCAAAGAGAGGATTGTTTAGGTCATAAAGTGGATTCAGAGTGAAACAAACTACTTCAAAAACATTTGGATTTTCAAAAAAGTTTTTTACAAGATAAAAAATAGGACACCTGCAAAAGAGTTTCACTTTTGATTTCTTGTTATGACGGAAGCAATCCTTTAGTCCATTAATATGTCTTCAAAAGAAAACATAAAGCTAAACTGCCCCTTTTGCAGAGCTCGAGAGAAGTCCGAGATGTCGTTTGGTGCATGCTGAAGCACAACATGGTTCATGGGATCATGATTTAAAAGTTGTTCAATATTCCAGGCAAGGAAAGTCATTTATCTTCCTAAGCAGAAATATACTCTACTCGAAGACTGCTGCACCTAATACTGCAGTCCCCAACTGCCACCCAGGCTTCTTCCAACTGCCAACTTTAGTTGATTTATAGGCAATAACATCAACACTGCCTGTACATGGGATTGGTAAACTGGAATGTGCTACAGAAAATGAACTCATCTGTAACTTCTAGAGAACTGGGGTAGACAGAGCTCCATTCCTCCATCGCAAACACATGAATATGACTAGTGCTGCATAGATGTTGGTGCTATGAGGCAGGGAGGGGATATTTGAATGCACAGATCTCCCGATGAAGAAAACATGGGTCAAAAATGTACCATCTAAAAAGGAATACGGAGATCGGTGCCTTCAGTTTTTGTTTCTAAAGCCTTTAGGTCTATTGGCATTACCTGGTGTTAAAGGACATCCAGCCTTATTGAAAGATTTGGGTAAGAAGCAGCGCCGATTCTGGGGCTGCTGCCGCCTGAGGCAGCAGACCAGTTGCCGCCCCCCTCCTCTCCCGCTCCGCGCTTAAAAATTAGCGTCGGAGCGGGTTTCAGGGGGCAGTATCGCTAGTGCATTGAGCGCAATAGCGCTCTTTGCACTAGCGGAGCCGAATTTCCGGGTTAAAACCCAGAAGTTCGGCTCTTAAAGTTACAAGAGGTGGCTTTTTGCCGCCCCTTGTAACTGGCCGCTCGCTCCCGCCTGAGGCAAGGGTTTCATCTTGCCTCATGGCAGAAGCGGCCCTGGTAAGAAGTAATTATGAAAATAGGGTCTACAGAGGCAAGGTGGGTTTAAGACATGGGCCTTTAATAAAAAACAAAATCCTCTACATCGTGCTCTTTCCCTGTTGGAGCCCTCACCCTTAAAAGGTTCATTGGCTACTTGCAAATGAACTAAATGTAGCCGATGTCTAAGGGGCGGATTCACTAAGGGTCGAATATCGAGGGTTAATTAACCCTCGATATTCGACTAGGAATTAAAATCCTTCGACTTCGAATATCGAAGTCGAAGGATTTAGCGCAGATAGTTCGATCGAAGGATAATTCCTTCGATCGAACAATTAAATCCTTAGAATTGAACGATTCGAAGGACTTAAATCCAACGATCAAAGGAATATCCTTCGATCAAAAAAAGTTAGCCAAGCCTTTGGGGACCTTCCCCATAGGCTAACATTGACTTCGGTAGCTTTTAGATGGGGAACTAGGGGGTCGAAGTTTTTTTTAAAGAGACAGTAATTCGACTATCGAATGGTCGATTAGTCAAACGATTTTTAGTCGAATCCTTCGATTCGAAGTCGTAGACGAAGGTCGAAGTAGCCCATTCGATGGTCGAAGTAGCCCAAAAAAAACTTCGAAATTCGAAGTTTTTTAACTTCGAATCCTTGACTCGAAGTTAGTGAATCGGCCCCTAAGTGTAGGTACATTTCATGGTACGGGCATGGTTCATAAAAGCCAGAAGTGATGCTTGATTTGAAGTGTTGACAACTTCCTTCTTCAACTGACATGGAAACTTTGCCCCATGGAAGGTGAAACATGAGACATAGAATTAACATTTTCTATATGAAACATGGGACACTCTAGTTGCCTGGAGCTCTGTGTTGAGTCAACAACCACACCATGTATTATGGAGAGTACAGGTATGGAATCCATTCATCACAACTCTTGGGATTTGGGGCTTTCTAGATAAGGGTCTTTTTCATTTTCTGTTTTACCATTAACATGGATTCTTTTGGACACGGAACAAAGTATCTGTTTCTTAGATCAATAAGGTCATCATTCCAAAAAATATTTATTTAGGAGTGAAAACTGCTTCGGCATAACAGGTTTCTGGATATTAAGATTCCACATTTGTAAAAGCAGATAGAAGTGGTATCCCAACAAGAGGTAAATAAATGTTACAGTATAGTGGAACTACATTTTAATAAAAAAAAAAAAATCACAATTTGAAATACACTTTTTTTTACAGTATATTTGTGCCGCAAGAAACGTGACACTTCAGATGCCCAACCATATTTAAAAGCAAATAAATGGAAACAGGCTGGCGTTTGACTTTAATAAGTAAAATAGTTTGAAGTCAAAATAAAAATTGTCAGAAAATATTTGAAAAATGTGATTTTAATTGGAAAAATTGATATTAATTGATAAAGCCACTGTTTTGCCATACATAGAACACCAGCTACAAGGACCTGCACCGGCAAGTAAGGCTTTTATGCCACAATAACATCACAGCTGTCAAATATCACAGTTTTCTTATAATCGTATCAAATACAACGGAAAGCTCTCAACAACATTTTACATTTTGGTAAAAATACGGAATTGAGATGAATCTGCAGACAGCTTCCCTTAAAAGCTATTTAAAATAGCGATGGACAATTTTATTCGTCCGGCGCGAATTTCCGGCGAATTAGACGCACGCCCATTGACTTTAATGCAATTGTACAAAATAGTCGCGTGTCAAATTGTCGTGAATTTTTTTGCTGGAAATTCGTGCATTTTTCAGCGAAACGGGAGAAATTCGCCCATCACTAATTTAAAATAGTTCAACTGTAGTTTTTATTTGCAAAGTGGTGTCCAGTTAGGGTTAATAATACGAAATTAATTGCACTTAATAATAACTAAGCCAGTGATTTTCTTAGTATATAAGGGGCAAATTTACTTAAGGTTGAATATCGAGGGTTAATTAAGCCTCGATATTCAAAGGTCGAAGTTAAATTCAATATCGAAATCGAAGGATTTAGCACAATTCGTTCGATCGAAGGAATAATCGTTCGATCGAACAATTAAATCCTTTGAATCGAAGGATTATCCGTTGATCGAAGGATTATCCTTCGATCAGAAAAACCTTGGAAAGCCTATGGGGACCTTCCCCATAGGCTAACATTGGCCTCGGTAGGTTTTAGGTGGTGAACTAGGGGGTCAAAGTTTTTTTTAAAGAGACAGTACTTCGATTATCGAAATGGTCGAATATTCGAACGATTTTTAGTTCGAATTGTTCGATTCAAAGTCGAAGGTCGTAGTCGAAGAAGCCAATTCGATGGTCAAAGTAGCCAAAAAAAACTTTCGAAATTCGAACTTTTTTTCCTCTATTTTCCTGTATTCCTTCACTCGAGCTTAGTGAATGGGCCCCTAAATGTTTTTTTTTTTTATCGGCCAGATTATTGTTCGGGTTTCACAAGGCTGAAAACCGAAAAGCAAGTTGAGATCCAAACAGGCCTTCGAAAATGCGAACAGGTTGCAACTGTATATTCAGTGAATAACAAATGTATCTCAGGATGAGACCGAGCACAAAGGATCTAAATTGGTTTATTCTTTTACAAGCTGTAACAACACTCTTCGCGTCTTGGTAATGTTGAAAACAAAATGGTTAAAGGAGAACTAAATAGCACTCTAATAACACCCCATAGCACAGATTGATGTTGGACTGCTCTGAGCACATATTCTACATACTGTAAGTGACACACTGATCCGGGTAGTAGATGTTTTGATATAGTTGCCAATTCGTTATCCACTTTTAGGACTGCCAGGAAAGTGTTAATTACAGGGAAAATATCAAACTGCCTCCAGATTTCCCAAGGTCGAAATTTACCTAAGTTTGCTTCCTAGTTGAAGTTTATTGAACGGCATACATCCCCAAGACTGAAAATATACTTTTACACAAATGTCTTGAACAAATACGCCAAAAGCCAACGCAGGCAGGGGATCTATTAACTGGAAACTCTTTAGCCAGAAAACATTGGAAGGAAAGGAGAAGAAAGGTTAAAACTAAGTAAGCTTTATCAGAAAGGTTTATATGTATACACTAGTAAACCCTCAAAGTAATGCTGTTCAGATGTCAGGTCTAAGTTTCAAAACCAGCCAAAGTTGGCTACAAAACCAGCCCAAAACTAGCCAAGAGGCACTTGAAAAGTAGCCCAAAAATAGCACAATAAATAAATCAATATATGTGAAAATTCACATTTTTTTCCCATGAAGCAAAATGGGACAAATTCACCTGCTACCAGGAGCGTAACTAAAGAGGGGGTCCAGGAGGTATAGGGGTCCCATAAGACCCTAATACATATACAATTTCATTAAATATTGGTAAAACAGCTCTCTAGACATTTTGGTGGCCAGCTGATTGTTGCCCCAAAATTGTCTGATATTGAGGAAAGTCAATGCAAAATGTGAGAATGCTTAGGGCAGAGACACACATGGAGATTTGGGGAGATTAGTCGTCCGGCTACAAATTGCCTCTTCTTCTTGGCTGGTTTCCAAAGTAAAAACCAGCCAAAGGTACAAAAAGTAGCCCAAATCTGTACCTTGGCTAGTTTGTACTTTCAAAACCAGCCTGGGCTTTAAATTAGTAGCCCAATTTAGTAGAAAATGCCAACCTGGCAACCTGTCCTCAAAGAGTCAAAAGAAACAGCACATTTCTTTCCTTCTATTGTGTACTCATGGGCTTCTGTATCAGACTTCCTGTTTTCAGCTTAAACCTCCAGGGCTTGGGCTTGAGCATGCTCAGTTTGTTCCTCTCTCCCTCCCTGCTGTAATCTGAGCTCAGAGCTATAAACGAGCAGGGAGAGACTCAGGCAGGAAGTGATGTCAGATAAGCTAATATGGCAGCTGCTATCCTAAACAAACAGATACGGTGTCTAGAGCCGTTTACTCAGGTATGGAAAAACATTCTACAGAATAAAAATGGCATCCTAGTTTGCACTGTTGTGGCTAATCTATTGGCAATAAATAAACTGCACTGGTCTTCAGGCAGTGAGTTTCCTCAGTAACCCCAACACCATCATTGCAGTAAACAAATGGGAAAAAGCTTTTACTATTAAATAAAAAAGGAAGGAGTGTCTTAAAGGAGAACTAAACCTTACAAATGAATTTGGCTAAAAATTCCATATTTTATATATGACACATATTGCATGAGGCTAAAGTTTGAGCTTGTCAATAGCAGCAATGATCCAGGACTTCAAACTTGTCACAGGGGGTCACCATCTTGGAAAGTGTCTGTGACACTCACATGCTCAGTGGGCTCTGATTGGCTGTTGAGAACCTAAGCTTAGGGCTTGTCACTAATTATCCAGCAGAAAATGAGCTTCCCTGGCTGTAATATAAGCTGATGCTACAGGTTTGCTGATTATTCAATTCTGATGCTAATTGCACTGGTTTCTGTGCTGCCATGTAGTAATTATGTGTATTAATTACTAATCAGCCTTATATTGTGACATTTCTATTCTATGTGTACTGTATATTGTGAGTGGCTCCCTAATCTCAGTAAGTGACAGCAGCACAGAGCATGTGCAGTGAATCAGCAGAAAAGAAGATGGGGAGCTACTGGGGCATCTTTGGAGACACAGATCTTTACTGCTAAAGGGCTGTGGTTGCCTTGGGCTGGTACAGAAGCACGAAACATCATGTACAACATTTCCATCTTATTTAGTTAGGCTTTAGTTCTCCTTTAAGGAACATTAGTATGATGTAAACCATTGACCTTCTAAGGCAGTTTGTAGTTGGACTTAATTTTTTGTTGGTTTTTTTAAATTAACTTTTCATGAACAGCTATCTGGTTGCTAAGGCCCCAAGCAACCAGACTTTGGTGGATGCAGTGACCCCAGCAGACTGTAAGGTGAATAGGAGAGGATCTAAACAGTAATATAATAAATGCAATAATGAACAATAGCAGCAAGAAAAATCCGCCCACAGACTATATCTGCTTAAAGGGCATGTAAAGTCTAAAATAGAATAAGGCTAGAAATGCTGTATTTTGTATTCTAAATATAAACATGAACTTACTGCACCACAAGCCTAATCAAACAAATGATTTATACTTTCAAAGTTGGCTACAGGGGGTCACCATCTTGTAACTTTGTTATACATCTTTGCAAGACTAAGACTGTGCACATGCTCAGTGTGGTCTGGGCTGCTTAGGGATCGTCACAAACAAAGCTGCTTGAGTTCTGCATGGCTGGGAAGTAAGGCGGGGGCTCCCCCTGCTGTTCATAAGTATGATTGTTTCCCTGCAGAGCAGTTAGGGACCGTCTGACAATTCCTATCCACAGCAATAAATGAAGGGAGAATTTCACTGCATACAGTCAGGTTTCTTATAAATATATTTTAATTAAAGTATATTGGAGATAGGGTTCTTTTTCATTAAAGAAAGTAAAAATGGGATTTTATTTTTTTGCCTTTACATGCCCTTTAAATAAAGACAACTGATTACAAATTGTCTTACAAAGTTATTCTCAATAGAATGGCCATTGGCCAGATGTGGCCTTCTAGGACATTCTTGTGGCCCTCAAGATTCGAATCCTTCTGCCCGGCCGAACTGCTACTCTAAATTTAGTTTCATATCACTTTAAACCTAATATTTGGCTCTTAAACTGGTCTTCGATCAGATTATGGTGCAAAACATGAAAGAAATTGGAGAACACTGATCTAAACAGTTTAAGGGCAACACAAAGGTCAAACTAAATGTATAATTATTCATCAGAGCTACTGCTAGTCAAGATTATGGTTGTACCATTCATAAAGACATATCTCAACATTCATAAATGAGCTGCAAATAAATATCTGAAATGGTTGTTTTGTCTCCTAGGAGCTTAAAGGAACACATTGTCATTTCAACTCTTGACTTGTAGCAGCTCACGGCCTCCTTTCAACCCAAGGGGACAATAAAAAAAACTCACTATTGCAAATGAAAAGCCACACAACAAGATAAAAGTGCTTGTGCCTTTCACATAATTCTTACAGTATTCTCATGCTAATTCTAATAGTTCTGTAGGCAACCACAGACACAATACATACCCCAAGCAAGTTTTCATTAAATGCAATCGTTTCACCGTCACCCATTCGCAAATCTTATTTTGACCTCAAATTTCAAGGATTCTGCGGCAGCATCTGAAACTTAGTATATACAGTAGTTTCCTTACTGGAAATGGCTTGAGTTTTGTAATGACTAAGAGCCAGCGCCGATCCGCGCCTTTATGCCGCGTGAGGCGGCCTTCCGTTGCCGCCCCGACCCCTCCTCACGACGCTCACATTTTCTGCGCAGGAGGGGGTCGGGGCGCTGCACGACGCTAGTGCAGAGAGCGCAATTGCGCTCTCTGCACTAGAAGAGCCGAATTTCCGGGTTGAAAAGCAGAAATTCGGCTCTTAGTTACCAGGAGCGGCATTTTTGCCGCCCCTGGTAACCAGGGGGGTGCTGCCGCCTGAGGCGAGTGTCTGAACTCGCCTCATTGGTGGAGCGCCCCTGCTAAGAGTGACTTACCTAGGTAGTTTATTATTTAGGGCCCTATCGCTGGGTGCATATATCAAAATACATTAAGTTAAATATGTTTTAGGGTTAAAATTACATCTGCCTTTCATTTATCGGAAATCTATACTAGCAAAATAATCTGATTGAGCTCTTTATTGATAACATATACACATATATACAAACAGATGCTGTCCAGGCTCTATAAAGCAAGATATGTACGTAGGCTTTCAGATCAGGCATAGAAGATAAGTTCTGGGATCTGTCCACCTTGAACGCCTGTCCCATTGGTGCTGTCAGACGAGCACTGGAACTGTACAGTTACTTTCCCACATTGCACCTCCGTCATTCCCTCTTGTCCAAAGTAGCTGAGTTCATTACCATCCAGAACCACACTAGCTGTGTAAAAAGTATCTGGTTCAATTTGGACTGGGTATTCAAACCAAACTGGAAACGTATTGCTGGAGCCATCTGAGAAATATTTGCTTAAATTCTGTCCTAGTATCACCCCCTGGCGTTTCAGTTCAATTTTTGCGCTGTATTCGGTTGATCCACAACTGGAGCCATAAAGGCCAAAGCCTGCAATAAACACTCTTTTATCCACGGCAAACTGGATGCTGTCACAACGACCCCTGTAACGCCACTGGTTGCTACGGTAGGCACACGACTGGAATCGGTGGCATCTCAGTGGGACGAGACCCTTTCGGGGCTTGCTTACAAACTCTAAGTCCGGTTTCTTGGCAGCGGTATACCAGAGAAATATATCATTGGTCTCATTGACAGTCAGGACTCCGGACTGAGCTGCTCCATCTGCAAATTCATCGAGGGCCATAGTTGGAATGCGAATCAGGTAGAGCGCTTTGCCCAGAACCTTCCGCTTATTCTCTATTGTAGGAGGTAACTCTTGACGATGACATTCTGCTTCAGCCCAGTTAAGGGCGGCTTCAAAGACCACAATTTCTTTGGCATTTAAAGTCTCCCGATTAAGAATGCTTTCAAACGTCTGAAAGTCAATGTCGCAAAATCCTTCGCTTTTCAAAGCGAGTTCAGCCTGTGCCTCAATCACTTCCCAGCACCTTTGGGTCAGATCAGGCTCTTCAAACAAGCAGCTTTGAGAGAGAAGAACGCAAGCATTCTTTGCACTGAGGCTGGTCTCTAGGAAGTTAACGCATGCTCTGGCAAGATGGGGGACAATATATTTCTTGCCTGCATAAAGAGTCGCCAGAACTGTATCAGCAGCCAAATCTATTTCATCGCAATACATATATCTGAGAAGGAAAGATAAAACGACAGGTTTCAGAATTCTCTACAAGAGAAAAACATACAAAATTAAGGTGGTAGTTCACCTTTAGGAGAACTCAATGGGGCTCATTTATCAACACTGGGCAGTTACCTATAGCAACCTATCAGTGTTTAGCTTTTTAAAGCCAGCTGGAAGTAAAACAATGAATGCAACAATTTGATTGGTTGCCATGGGTTACTACTGCTCATGGGCAAATTTGCCCAGTGTTGATAAATGAGCCCCAGTGTGTTATAGACTGCCCTATTCTTAGCTTTTCAATTGGTCTTAATTATTTCCCTTTCTGTCCCAGTTTTCAAATGTGGGTCATCAACAAAAAACTAGTGCTCTGAGAGGCTACACATTATGACTGTCACTTTTTATTATTTATCTTTCTATTTAGAACCTCTATTATTCATCTTCCAGTCTGACATTCAAACCACTGTCTGGTTGCTACGGTAAACTATACCCTAGCAGCCAGACAGCTGCTGAATCAAAAGTTATATAAATCAAACTTTTTTACAAATATGGGATCTACATGGCTAGCTCCCATAGACTCCATTTTAATCCAAATTTTTATCTTATAGGGGGGCTCCTTTCCTAGCAGATGTTTTAGAGCTCACTCAAATAACCGATTCCAGTACAAACAAAATCTAACAAAAAACCTGCCTTTTGCACAAATCCTGCATGTAGAGAGACATGATGTCTGGTGAGATAGAGTGAACTCTTAATACATCTTCTAGGCAAAAGGAGCCCCCCTATAAGATATATTGGATCTAATTGTCCATGAATATCTGACACCCAACTGCTGAATGAAGAGAGAATGAAGAGAAACAGATGCTGAGAGAGGAATAGTGAAGATAAACTTGGTTATTTCAGAAACAGTACAGATCTATTAATTGATCGTATTTAGAAAACTAGAAATTTTCATTTTCCCAGATAGTTCCCCTTTAAGAAGCCGAATCCGAATTTGCATATGTGAATTAGGGGTGGGGTGGGAAATCACGTGACTTTTTGTCACAAAACAAGGAAGTAAAATTTTTCTCCCCATCCCACACGATTTGCATATCCAAATTAGGGTTCGGATTCGGTTTGTCTTTCACAAAGGATTCTGGGGTTCGGCCGAATCCAAAATAGTGGATTTGGTGCATCCCTAATTTTAAGCAATCCGCTAACTAAGGCCCAAATTCCCCTAGCAACCATGCATTGATTTGAATAAGAGACTGGCATATGAATAGGAGAGGGTCTGAATTGAAGGATCAGTAATAAAAATTAGCAATAACAATACATTTGTAGCCTTATATAGAGTATTTGTTTATTATAAGGGGTCAGCGACGCCCATTTGAAAGCTGCAAAGAGTCAGAAGAAAAAAGCTACAGGTATGGGACCCGTTATCCAGAATGCTCGGGACCCGGGGTATTCCGGATAACGGATCTTTCCGTAATTTGGGTCTTCATGCCTTAAGTCTACTAGAAATTCATTTAAACATTAAATAAACCCAATAGGCTGGTTTTGCTTCTAATGAGGATTAATTATATCTTAGTTGGGATCAAGTACAAGCGACTGTTTTATTATTACAGAGAAAAAGGAAATCAGTTTTATTATCAATTATTTGGATAAAATGGAGTCTATGGGAGACAGCCATTCTGTAATTCGGAGCTTTCTAGATATCGGGTTTCTGGATAAGGGATCCTATACCTGTATAAAAAATACCAATTGAAAAGTTGCTTAGAATTGGCCGTTCTATAACATAAAAAAAAGTCACCTTAAAGGTGAACCCCCCCTTTAATGGGGGGCATGTGCAAGAAACTCTGTCAGTCAAATACACAACCTAAAGCAATAAGTGATTGGTGCAGGACTGTAAAAGGGGCGGACTAATTGCAATTGATGATTTGCAGGCAGAACCATAGCAAAATATGCATCTTTTTCACTAATATTCACAGAGGACAAACAGAATTTTTTGAGTACATCAGGACAACATTTATATGTAAAATCTGGAAAAACATTACTTAAAATCAGGGAAATGCACCCATTGAAATGCATTATAAATTGGTGGGATCACAAATAAAAATGTAAAATCAGGTTAAAAAAAATCCGTAAAATTGAGGTTTCATTGTATTACATAATTCTCAAGTCATGCAATAATCATTTTGCAGCGAGAAGTCCCATTGGGCTGATATAGGGCATGAGAACAATATGCCGGATACAGGGCAGTTATTATTAATACTCTGCAGCCGTGGTTGCTAATTAACAGGATGAGGGTGGGAGTTCTCATTATCACCACTTCTATGCTTTTGTTGTGCTTAATATAAATGCATTTAAAGGCTAGGAAATGACAGCAGGATTTGGTGCATTTTTTAATGAAATACACAATGACCGATGTGGAGACAAGGACTATTCCCAGATGTATATGCTATTTATAACACTGTAATACATTTATTAACTGCCTCAAATCAGAAACAAAGCTAAAGTACTGCGGCCCATCTTATTTATGCTCCGTCTGTACCGTGGGTTTATAGAATGAAATGATTAAATCAGTTACGATATCATTGTGGGATAGTGCTTACTTCAGCATGGCAAGGAAGGCAGCGGGTTCAACATCTGGTATCCGGATTTCATCGTTGTCTTCGGCTAACTCTCCGTAAAACATCGCATGGAACACTGAGCTGCCAACAGCTAAAACATACTAAAAACAGAGAAAAAAAAATATTATGAAGAACTGCTTAAAGGGGTGGTTCACCTTCAGGTTCATTTTCAGTATTTTATAGAATGGCCAATTCTAAACAACTTTTCAATTGGTCTTCATTATTTTCTTATAGTTTATGAATGATATGCCTTCTTCTCCTGACTCTTTCTAGCTTTCAAAAGGGGGTCACTGACCCCCTATAAAGCTACACATTTTTATTACTCATTTTTCTGTCCCCACCCTCCCCTATTAATATTCCATATTCTCATTCAAATCAATGCCTGGTTGCTAGGATAATTTGGACCCTAGCAATCAGATTGCTGACACTGCAAACTAGAGAGCCGCTGAATACGAAGCTAAATAACTCAAAAACCCACAAATAAAAAATGATTGTCTTAGAATATCACTCCCTACATCATACTAAAAGTTAACTCAAAAGTGAACAACCCCTTTAATCTCCTAAAAAACTAATATACATTGAATAAGATTTTAACCACTCTCTATATACATGAAAATCAGGCTTTAGGGGATCCATTATCCAGAAGGTTCCAAATTACAGAAAGTCCATCTCCCATAGACCATTGTAATCAAATAATCCAATTTTTTAAAACTGATTTCCTTTTTCTGTGTAATAATAAAACAGTAACTTGTACTTGATCCAGACTAAGATATAATTAATCCTTATTGGAAGCAAAACCAGCCTATTGGGTTTATTTAATGATTACATGATTTTCTAGTAGACTCAAGGTGTGAAGATCCAAATTACAGAAAGACCCAGGTCCCAAGGATTCTGGATAATAGGTTCCATACCTGTACTAGTGTCTCATAACTGAACTGAAGGAGTTAAACCTGTCAGAGAATGGGCAGCCCACATGCAATACCTTGGCTTCAATTCCACGTGTCAGCATTTAATATATATTTGGGTTTATTTCATGTTTATATGATTTTCTAGTAGTCTTAAGGTGTGAAGATCCAAATTACAGAAAGACCCAGGTCCCAAGGATTCTGGATAATAGGTTCCATACCTGTACTAGTGTCTCATAACCGAACTGAAGGAGTTAAACCTGTCAAGAGAATGGGCAGCCCACATGCAATACCTCGGCTTCAATTCCACACGTGTCAGCATTAAATATATATTTGTGTGTTAAAATCCGAAAGGAAACGGCTGCTCTTACTTTGTGTCCTGGGATCCGCTGAGTTCCACCTGGTGGTCCCACCACAAAATGAACATCTGCCATCAAATCATTATTGAACATGACTGCATTTCTACAAAGCAAAAAGCAAATATTAAGCAGGACTCTTACACAGTCAGTAATAGCTGAACCAAACGAATATATAATAATAACTACGGGGCAACACTTCTGTCACTTTCAGACCTAACAAATCCGACAGTCAGTAAAAAAAAAAGAAGGTGTAAAAAGCCAACGTACCTCTCCCTGATGGTGCCATAGAGCCCTCGCCAGTGTGGGGACGGGATAGTGTTGTTGTTGTTGAGATTTTGCTGGTGATATTGTTGGATGGAATTTGGGTTGCCGTTAGCTGGTTTCTTATTTGGAAATATCTCAGCAGCCATCTTCTTTTTCTTTTTGGTCTTTAAAGTAATTATTTCATAGCAGACAGGAGGCAACTTGCTGCTGGTACTGGAATTTCCCTTTTTGGAGCCTTTTTTGGAGCGGTTCTTGACAGTTTCTGGAAGCATTAAAAAGAAAGTCAAACATTTCATGTTCTTCCCTCGTGCATCGACCATCAGTGTGTTGGTTTATGCAGGGCAGCAGCTCAAGCAGAATAAGAATATTTTAAATTAACTTAACAAAAGGAGCAGCTTCTGCAGGCGGCCAAGGTGACCCTCTCTTGAATCGCTCAGAAGCAACAAAGTGATTTCAAGTTTGATCCATCACTTGACGTGATAAATGTATTCCACGCATGTCTCCAGCTGTGCCGGCTTTCAGTATCCCTGTGGGTTCAACGCTGCCGAATCACCTATTCTACTCTGCAAGGATCCCAGCATTTATCTGCCTGCATGACTTATTCAGGAGAAGGTTAACAAGATGCGATGCTGCTTTAAGCAGAGTCTGTTGGCTCACTCAAGTCGTGTGCCGAGTGCTTCTGAAAGGAGTCGAGATTGCAGCCTTGCAGTCAATAGATTCAAGCCAATCGCTGGAGTCATGAAGAACGATTGGCCCAGGCAGATTGTTTGGAATATATACACACAAGTCAGTTTACCGGGGTGGGGGGATACACTGGAAACTCATCTTTTATATGAGGCAATTTGGAAGAGAAATGCATAGACTTTATGCTTCTCACACTGGCTAAATGAAAGGTGGCAGATACAAGGTTAAATGTCATTAAGGCATATGAGAAATTAAATCTGTGTGTTCTAATATATTAATATATATATTTGTGCTTTGGCTGGGGCAGGTCTCTGGTAACAAAGAATGGGAATTACACAGATATAATGCAAGGAAAGGATATAATGCAAGGAAAGGATTTAATGCAAGGAAAGGATTTAATGCAAGGAAAGGATTTAATGCAAGGAAAGGATTTAATGCAAGGAAAGGATTTAATGCAAGGAAAGGATTTAATGCAAGGAAAGGATTTAATGCAAGGAAAGGATTTAATGCAAGGAAAGGATTTAATGCAAGGAAAGGATTTAATGCAAGGAAAGGATTTAATGCAAGGAAAGGATTTAATGCAAGCAAACGATATAATGCAAGCAAACGATATAATGCAAGCAAACGATATAATGCAAGCAAACGATATAATGCAAGCAAACGATATAATGCAAGCAAACGATATAATGCAAGCAAACGATATAATGCAAGGAAACGATATAATGCAAGGAAACAAACAATATAATGCAATGAAACAATATAATGCAATGAAACTGAACACTTTCTGTGCTAGATTCTTGGGGATGAGGTCACTGCATTTAATTTAATCATTCTATTCCCAGCTAACGTAATGGGCTCTGACAGCAGTTCCAAATTACTAAACTGTGTTAATTACGCCAAGAGCTATGGCAGGCACGCTTCCCCTTGCTAGAGGATAACCACCAGTAACTAGGTAGAAAAGACATTATACAAACAGAATTATTTTGCTTTGAACCCTGGCTCAGAATAGGAAAGATAGCAAAATAGTCAACAGGCTCAGTTAGAGTAACTGATTTTAATAGAAAAACAAAAGAAAGTCCAATGTTTCTATCAAATCATAGTGTTCTTCCTCAGGGGAAAAAGCGAACAAGAGTGTAAGCAATGCAAACCCTTAAAGGAGAAGGAAAGCTAATGAAGCAGTTTATTGCGAATAGATTAGCCACAATAGTGCAAGCTATAACACTATATTTATTCTGCAGAATGCTTTACCATACCTAAGTAACAGCTCTAGAAGTTCTCTGTTTGTTTAGGATAGCAGCTGCCATATTAGCTTGGTGTGACATCACTTCCTGCCCGAGTCTCTCCCTGCTCACTCCTATCTCTGGGCTCAGATTACAGCAGGGAGGGGAGAGGGAGAGAGGAACAAACTGAGCATGCTCAAGCCCTAGCCCTGGAGGTTTAAGCTGAAAACAGGAAGTCTGATACAGAAGCCCATGAGTACACAATAGAAGGAAAGAAATGTGGTGTTTCTTTTGACAGAGGACTCAGAGCAACATTACTTTGAGGGTTTACTGGTGTATTTATAAAGACCTTTCCAATAAAGCTTACTTAGTTTTAGCCTTTCCTTCTCCTTTAAGAACCCTCCCCCTGTGCAAAACATGGCACCAAAAATAGGAATCCAATTAATTACCATAGAAACCCAAATTGGGAGTACAAAAAAACTAAAGAAAACCAGCCTAACAAAAAACAGTAAAAGCAAATAAAATGAAAGCAAGCGATAACTGTAGATGCAGCAAGTTATGGAAAATCGTTCAAGTCCAGCTGCTGTTGTTGGATTATTCATAGCATAATACAAAGAAACAAAGTAGTTAATGCAGTTCCTTGGGCATTACCAAAGACCCAAGTGAGGCATATAGAATTAACTAGATATTACATAGCAGGTTGAGGGTTGTTGCTCAGGCACTGGGTCCAAAAATGGCAAAAAATTAATAAACAAGATAAGGCAGAAGGTTCTTATCCAGAACCAAAACTGAACGCAGTTTCAAAAGTGCTAAAATATCAAGAATGCCCAGAGTGGACTGAACCAGCCGAATAAAAGTGACAGAACAGTGTGAGGTTCTGAGATTAGAGGCCCCTTATCACATATAGCTAAGGATAGTGCAAGAAACACATATCAAGGAATGAAGTAACAAACATTGTAGCCACTAGGGGTCAGACTTCCTAAACTCAACGAAAGGAAAGGGATTGGATGAACTATAAGTATGGATGCACCGAATCCAGGATTCCGTTCGGGATTCGGCCGAATCCTTCTGCCCAGCTGAACCGAATCCTAATTTGCATATGCAAAATAGGGGCAGAATGGAAATCGTGTGACTTTTGTTGCAAAACAATCTTTGTCTTAAAACAATTTATGCAAATTAGGATTCAGTTCGGTATTGGGACAAATCTTTCGCAAAGGATTCGGCCGAATCCAAAATAGTGAATTTAATGCATCTCTCTCTCTCTCTCTCTCTCTCTCTCTCGAGAGAGAGAGAGAGAGAGAGAGAGAGAGAGAGTTATAGATGCACTAAATCCACTATTTTGGATTCGGCCGAAACACTACTTTTAAGCACAATTCTTCTATATCTAAATGAGTATAACGCACTGGTACATTCTTATTTATTTATTTTTTTTACACTAAATGTCTCTTTTAAGACTAAAGACAACAGAGGCGGAGGAATAGCATCACCCCCTGCCAAAAGTCCCATTAATCAAACGCTGCTCCTCAGATAAATATTTTAGAGTATAGAGTATAGTATTGAAACTGCTGCAGTCACTGGATCTGATTCAATATGGATAACAAGCCTATCCTAGTTTATTGAAGGCACATCTTCCTATTTGATGTTACACTGATTATAATAAACCAAATATTCTCAAGGGTTATACTGTATTTGCTACCTTTCCCCCCCCCCCCCCGACAATCTCTGGGGGGGAGGTCATGGTGTGACAGGGAGGGACTGTGATATGCAGGGGCGTAACTATGACATCAGGGGCGGGGCTATGACATGGCGATCGGGAATTGATCATTCCCTGCATCATCTCAGGAAATTTTGCCCGGTTTTCCTAATTTGGAAAACCAGGCAGACCGTTTTGACCCGAACATACGGAACGCATTTTAGGACATCCTGCTGCGAAATACCTTTGTTCCTGCGATGTCCTATGCCTTCGGAATGGCGCATCGGTTGCTTTTACCGTCACTCATCATCCAAATCTGCAGTCACACCTCCGTCCTCTACCCTCCCTTCTCAGCCGTCAGTAATACGAACTCCGACCTCAGCCTTTCACCCTCAGTCTTCTGCCCTCAGCCCTTATTCCCTCAGTCCTCTTCCCTCAGTCCTCTTCCCTCAGTCCTCTTCCCTCAGTCCTCTTCCCTCAGTCCTCTTCCTTCCGCCCTCGCTCACCACTTAAGAAACTGATGGATAAGACTGTCAGCTGAAAAGAGAGATCTGAGGGGGGGGGGGGGAGTGCTGAGCAGCGAGGGAGGAGGGAACAGGGCAGAAGGAAGAGGACTAAAAGGAAGAGGACTGAGGGCGGAAGGCTGAGGTCGGAGTTCGTATGACTGACGGCTGAGAAGGGAGGGTAGAGGACGGAGGTGTGACTGCAGATTTGGACGATGAGTGACAGTAAAAGCAACCGATGCGCCATTCCAAAGGCAGAGGACATCGCAGGAAGAGATGTATTTCGCAGCAGGATGTCCTAAAATGCGTTCCGTACAAACAGCTCTTCAAAATACTGGGCTGTCCGGGTCGAAACTGAACAGGTGGCAACCCTAGCAGTAATACATATAAAAAAAAGGACCTGTGCTGTCATTAATATTTGACAAGGGAGTTCCCCAGATGAGGCAAGCAGTATGGCAACTATCGCATATCTACTAATGCAACTCTGATAAAAGAGAATGTACAGTTAAATGTTCTATACATACAATTACAGATGCTGGGATACACGACAGTCTAATTATAGAAGAATAATGGGGTATATTTCTGATTTCCAGCTGCACAATATCCAGGAAATACTCCCACACACAAACCATAAAACCGACTTCATTCACTCACAATTTCTCACTGTTTTTTCCATTAAAAACATCAATAACAAGCAACTGAAAGCATTAAACTGGGCAAAAAAGACAATAACAGAGTGGCTGAACATTGAATGATAAAATGATGGCAGCAATAAAGGTATGGGATCCCTTATCCAGAAAGCAATAAGCTAAAAAGCTCAGAATTATGGAAAGGCCATCTCCCACAACCACATCATTCTAATAAAAATATTTCCCTTTTATTTGTAATGCTGAAACAGTACATTGTACATCATGGTAACTAAACTGAATAAACCCATATTGGAGGCAAAACAATCACGTTGGGTTTCTTTTATGTTTAAATGATTTTCAGCAGACTTAAAGGGATACTGTCATCTTTCAAAATTCAGACTTCTGCACTGAAAGCCGTTTTTTCAAAAGTGCAAACAGATTGTTTTATATTTAATTTTGAAATCTGACATGGGGCATATTGTCCGTTTCCCAGATGTCCCCAGTCAGGTGACTTTTGCTCTAATAAACTTCAGTCACTTTTTACTGCTGCACTGCAACTTGACACCAATATTACAACTACACTTGTTGGGTTAGGAATTAAAGTTTATATGGAAGAGTGAATTATTTGCAGTGTAAATTAGAAATAAAAACTACACCATAAAAATCATGACAGAATCCATTTAAGGTATGAAGATGCAAATTATGGAATATCCCTTATCCAAAAAAAGTGCACCGGCCAGGAGTTATACCAGTGAGCACCACGGAGCGATCCTCTTCCGGCTTCTTCTTTCTTCGCGTGGCTGCGCATGCGCATTAGAGTGAACAGCCAAAACTTTAACTGAAAAGTAGCCTTTTTCATTCTACTGCCCATGCGTCTGCCCCGGGAAATAGAAGAAAAGAAGAAAGAAGAAGCTGGAAGACGGTCGCTCCGTGGTGCTCACTGGTATAATCCTGGCCCGGTGCAGTTTTCTGCTGATAGGAGCACCTGCCTGGGGTTTCAGGTAAGTCAATACATTCACTTGGGGGTGCCTAACATTTGGCACCCCCAAGTGCTAAACGACTTTCCTTCTCCTTTAAAGGGCACTTGTTTGGTAAAAATGTTATCCCCATTCAAAGGTGCGGGCTAATAAAACCCTGCATTCCAGTTGGGGATAACAGTAGTTTTTTTTTTTTTTAAATGCCCCCCGTCAACCCTAGGCTACCGGCACCAGGTGTGAGCAGCCATGTCTGGTCACTCACATGCGCATAATGAAAAGCTGCCCCGAATTGTCCGTTATGCGCATGCACCGGGAGCTCCCTCTGAGGGTAGCCTAGCGCTGGTGGAGGTAGGGTTGCCACCTTTTCTGGAAAAAAATACCGTCCTTCCTATTTATTTATCTTTTTTCCCTATTAATAACATTGGGATCATTGACCTTCCTATATATTTATCTTTATTCCCTATTAATAACATCTGACCTTCCTATATATTTATCTTTATATTTATTCCCTATTAATAACATTGGGATCAACCATCATTTTTTCTGGCCAGATAACCCTAGGCGGGGGGCATTTTTTTTTTTTTTTTAAAACTACTGTCCCCAACAGGAATGCAGCCCTCACCTTTGGTTATGGATAAAATTTTTACCCATCAGGTAAAAAATTTTTTTTTAAGGGAAAACTTGTTTTTTTCAAAACACATCAGTTAATAGTGCTGCTCCAGCAGAATTCTGCACTGAAATCCATTTCTCAAAAGAGCAAACAGATTTTTTTATATATAATTTTGAAATCTGACACGGGGCTAGACATATTGTCAGTTTCCCAGCTGCCCCCAGTTATGTGACTTGTGCTCTGATAAACTTCAGTCACTCTTTACTGCTGTACTGCAAGTTGGAGTGATATCACCCCATCCCAGCAGCCAAACAACAGAACAATGGGAAGGTAACCAGATAGCACCTCCCTAACACAAGATAACAGCTGCCTGGTAGATCTAAATACAACACTCAATACTAAAATCCAGGTCTCACTGAGACACATTCAGTTACATTGAGTAGGAGAAATAACAGCCTGCAGAAAGCATGGGGAAATCTGACATGGGGGCTAGAAATATTGTCAGTTTCCCAGCTGCCCCAGACAGGTGACTTGTGACTACACTTTAGGATGGAACTGCTTTCTGCAGGCTGTTATTTCTCCTACTCAATGTAACTGAATGTGTCTCAGTGAGACCTGGATTTTAGTATTGAGTGTTGTATTTAGATCTACCAGGCAGCTGTTATCTTGTGTTAGGGAGCTGCTATCTGGTTACCTTCCCATTGTTCTTTTGTTTGGCTGCTGGGGGGGAAAGGGAGGGGGTGATATCACTCCAACTTGCAGTACAGCAGTAAAGAGTGATTGAAGTTTATCAGAGCACAAGTCACATAACTGGGGGCAGCTGGGAAACTGACAATATGTCTAGCCCCGTGTCAGATTTCAAAATTATATATAAAAATATCTGTTTGCTCTTTTGAGAAACAGATTTCAGTGCAGAATTCTGCTGGAGCAGCACTATTAACTGATGTGTTTTGAAAAAAAACAAACATGTTTTCCCATGATAACATACTGGCCTTCCTATATATTGATGTTTATTCCCTATTAATAACATTGGGATCAAGCAGCATTTTTAGCATCCAGGTGACAACCCTAAGTAGAACCCCCATTTTACGTTTCTCAGGGGACCAAAATAAATGGTGTAAAATCCAGTTAAAAGTAACATCAGGGGAATGTATTATACATTATATACAGGTAAAAGGTAATGAGGGAAAACTTAAAACCAGGGGATGTAAAATTAAGGTTCCAGTGTATTTGCACCTGGAGGAGAGGCAGTAACCAATGGCAACCAATCCAGCTTCCGCTTTCCTGGTACTTCCCACACAGCTGACTACAAACTGCTTATTTGTTAGGGGCTATTTGCCCAGCGTTAAGTAGGCCCAATGATCGCCATTAGCCCCCGCACACGGTAACTGGGATCATGTGTTGCTCGAGCAACAGGAAACATCCACTTCCATAGGACACAATGCGTTCATTTCCGGTATCCTGTGGGAATAGGGGGAAGATGTCCCATCCTGTACCCCGTGTATGTGCGCGCACGTATGATACATATGAACAGAAAGCACAATATAAACCGCAGGCGCCACATTGCTCCCCCATTCCTACCTGCTGCTAACAATACTCCCGTCTCTTTGTGTCACCGGCGAAGGTAGATGGAGATTTAAACAGGACGCCGGCGATTGGCCGAGAAGTCTGGTCATGTGACCTCATTTCCCCGCTGCAGCATGGGCATTGTAGTTTAGAGTTACATCACGATGCTGCTGTTCTATTGGAGGACGGACTACAACTCCCGAAACACCAGTGAGCAGCGTCTCACTGCCCCTCCCCCTGTTGGCTGAGTTTTACACAGCAGTTCTCTTTAGTCAGGGCTCTCTTCTTTTTCTTATTGGATTTCACTGACTCGTGATTTCAAAACTAAGTACCAGGGGGACTAAACCCCAAAAATATGGCTTACCATCAAGTAAGAGTTTCTGGTTCAGAATGACTGAATTCACGAGCTGCAGCGTGTAGTAGAACTATAAGTGTCAGTCACAAACATCACTTCATACATTGCACAGTAAATACCTCCCAACATTTTGCAATTAAAAAGAGGGGCCAAAAAAAAGTTGACCACGCCCCTTTGTGTGGCCACACCCCCTAATTACCATGTTCATTTTACAAAATTTCGCAGGTTATGAAAGTTTGAACATATTTCTGTGTTTTATTTCATTATTACAGTTTTGCTAATGAAGGTGAATTGCCCTTTAAGCTGTGAGTCTAAGGGACCCCTATCTAAATTGTTACAATTACTTATTTACTTATCTCAAAATTGTTATAAAAGTATCTTAGTTGCACCTGTTAGCTGTTTTGGACTCACTGCCAACAGCCAATTAAGTTAGAAACTTTGTATCTTTTTCTGGCTGTTCAGTGCAGAGAAAGTCGGGACTTTGCAGTACAAACGAGGGACTGCAGGTTGAGCTGTCAAAAGAGGGACTGTCCCTCTAAAAACGGGACAGTTGGGAGGTATGCAGAATATTCTATAAGTAAGTGACATATTTTGCTAAATGCTTGGGGCCTGGGGCTTTCCAGATCGGTCTGAAAGTTGCTTAAACCAGAAACAAACCTGTACTAGAAAAAACCCTACCCTGTGTACACCAACCTCCCTCCGTTTCCATTTCGGAAATTTTCCAAAATGTGCATGCGCCCATACTCTGCCCATACTCCGCTCAGATACTGAAGAAGACCGAAAAAAGAAGATGGCACCCGTGAACTCCTGAGGCCAGATCTGCACGGAGGGGTAAGTAAAAAATTAGGGGCATTTGCCCAGGGGGGGGGCTGTTAGGCTGTGGGGGAGAAGGAAGGTTTCTGGGGGGGTAAGCGTTTTTTCTAGTACCGGTTTGTTTGGGGTTGTTCACTTTTGTATTAACTTTTAGTATGATATAGAGAGTGATATTCTGAGACAAGTTGCATCTGTTTTTTATTTGTGGGTTTTTGAGTTATTTAGAAGCAAATTAAAAATTAATTGAAATTTAAGACCAATTGAAAAGTCTGAGCCATTCTACAATATACTAAAAGTTAACATAATGGTGACCCAACCCTTTAAGTTTGCTAATTTTGCATGAAATAAAGCCAATAGGATAGTTTTTCTGCAAATATTGATTTACAAAATTACTTGTAGGCAGCACCAAATAGGGCTGTATGCTTATGTAGGGGTCTGGTAAATAAGCCACCCCTAATAATATTGGCAGGTAAATCCCCAGTGGTATAGACGCCTAAATGGCTCCTAACATTAGACCTATTTCATTATTCTGCCTTCTGCTATGCCCCTGCTGTTCAAACAGTGACCAGTAGATTGCACTGTTCTAAAGTATAAAACCCTTTGTGGCCATGTGCTCAGGGTCCATTTTGTGTAAGCCCTGGCCTGAGCAGGCAGGCAGAGCTCCAGTGGAACCTAGACAGGTCAGGTCTAGAAAGGATAGGCTACTCACCTTAAGAGGTCACTCTAGGGGTGACAGATAGACAGGTTATTTAGCTGAGAAGCTCAAGGCTCCGACAAGGAGAGTCAGAGAGATGAAGATCCCTGGTACTAATTGCCCAGAAGTAGGGACTATGTGCACAGACTTAGGGATGTAGAATTCCCCTGGGTTCCACTTAGGGAAAAGGCTAAAAACTGGGTGTACCTTCATTGCTGCTGTGCATGTTCTCTTCCCTGAGGGGATTAACACTGACCAAAGGTGCTGTGAGTATATGCCTATCCACTGTTGCTGTATGATCCTGCTTGCTCTTATGTACTCCATTGAGGCTTGTTTTTCAGTAAATATGTTCATTGGTTAAGTTATAAGAACCGCTGGCGCCAAATTATTGCACCCTGCATAAAGTTACAGTTGCACTACAGCCTGCCTCCACATAGTTTGCAAAAGCTTACTCGCTAAGATTTAAGGTCTCATCCGGAGCACAGTATTGGGAGGGGAGCTCATAGTAGAGAATGGTGCACTAAATTTACTATAGTGCTACATTTTGGTGCCCAACGTGGGGCCTTTATGGGGTAAAACTCTAATTCCTGGCCATTATGTCTGTTCCCCAGATTTAAAGGGTACAGAACCAAGGCCCAAGCCCCTTCAGAAATTCAGGACACTGGCCGGTTTCAGGTGGAGAATGAGCTTCCTATGATGGTGAGGGACCCCCTATGGTTTACCCCCATGGAATTCCTGACGGGTGCCCCTGTGTTTACTCAAGCCTGCCAAATCAGCCCCCCATAAAGCAGGAGAACGCTGAAGTTGTGATAGTCTGTACCCCAGGACTGGAGCGTACAGGATTAACTGAATTCATTGATTAATTAGAGGTCCCCGCCGCTGAGCTACCCTGTGAGCCTCAGCACCCAGTAACACTATTAAACGAAGAGAGAGCACTCCTAACAGCGTAATTCCCCTCTCCCCAGCTGATGATGGAGAAGAGGGTTGTGTAGTGAACCTGCCCCAGGAAGCACCTGAGGCAAGTGTTAATGTGCCCCAAGTGGATTCAAGTGTTTTTCTGATGGAGGATGAAATGTGTGCATTGACTGTATTAAACTCTTCTGCTGCAGAAGCTCCGAGCATCAGCCCAGTGCAGGAAAATTACCCTGCTGAAACTGTTCCACCAGGGGGAGCCCAAGGAGGAGTTGCTGCCGGCGCAAAACCCGTGCCAGAGGATACCGCGAGACCCGCGATGGAATGCCCTGACCTGGGTGAGATCACGGCCGCCATTTTGAGGGTAGTGGTGACCATTTTGAAGGTGGACGTGTGCAAGGAAAAGTTGGCGGAGTTGGCTGCGGAGCTTGCCATTAGAGAGGTTATGGAAAAAGTGCTGTGTCTCCCTGCACCAGCAGAGCCAGAGAGACATTATGTCTGGCAAGGGACCTTTGCTTCCAGCTAGAGGGGCCCGATGACAGTATTTTGTGGCCTTAGTGAGATGGAGACACCTAAGGCCTTGGGGATCTGGATCAAGCCTGTTAGCAATGCAGAGCCCAACTGTGGATGGGACCCTTTCTCCGTGCCGATCAGCTCCGATTGGAGAGAGAGACGGTCAAAGGAGTGGTGAGTGGAACGCGAGCCCTAGTGTACTGGCTCCGGGGGTGTCAGTGGCTGCGGCCCCTGCACCTGAGCTTATCCCGGTTAGTGTGAAACCAGGTAAGTCCCCAGTGACATCACTGCACATGTTCACAGGCCCCTCCCAAATGTTCACTGCGCATGTGCACGGGCAACTTACAGACAGGGAATTTCTTTAAAATGGGGGAATGCCTTTGAGCAAAAAATGGTGTCCAAAAACATTTAACTCCAGTTGATAAGTCTGTTACTGGCTTTTAGATGTTATTTTGTTTGTTTGTAAATACAAACCATTTGATTTGATTTGTAGTATTTCACTTTGCCTTTAAGAACCAAATGCACAAGGTTTTTTCCAGCTCTCACAAGCTTTGTAAGCTGACCTTGTAGAAATAGTAACTTTCTGTTATTCTACATCAGTATTGCCAAAGGGAGGTGCACATTCTGTGAATGAAACAAGTAAGTTATTCATTGTGATGATAAAGCACCTGTGGGTCCTATCGTGAGTGACTCATACTCCCCTTAGACTTGTCATCACATTCCCATGAGAAGCCTCACCTCCCTTTTTTGTGTGTTTTATAAAGAAACCTTTATAGCCTTAGCCTTGGTCAATACAGTACTAAGTTGAAAGTGATTGCGTTTGTTTTTGCTCCCATCACATGTGTCAACAATTGACCTCTCTCTATCGCGAATATGAAAAGTTAATACAAACTTCAGCATACTGAAATAAGAAACTTTCTAAATATAATCAATTACAAATTACTGTCATTGGTAATTGGAAAAAAAATAAATAACTGAACTGAAAAAAAGTTTTGGAAGGTGAACAACCCCTTTAAGCAGACTAATGATGTGCAGGCCGACCCGATACTCGCACATTTGGGCCGACCTTGCACTCCTCTTCTCGGGTGCGGGTTGAGCTCTTCTCCTGCTCCCACGTTGCAGTTCCGTTTCTCGGGTTTTTCTTTTATAGACGTGGCGCCTGCTCGCCCCACCCCTTTTGTGACATCATTGGCGGGACAGGGCGGATCTATAAAAGGATGCCAGTGGGCGGGTGCGGGTGGAGGGAGGACAGGCTTCGGGCACAGGCCCGGATTTGCGGCAAGGCCGCATAGGCCCGGGCCTAGGGCGGCAAAAAATAGGGGCGGCATGCCGCCCAGCCGCATTATGGGGACGTTCGCGTCCCCGTTCAACTACACCAGCTGCGCCGGCGTTTTTCGCCAGCGCGCTGGGAAGGCGGGTGCTAGGACCGTGCGGCCGCCTGGTCGGACCACGCAGCCTAGGGGCACCCAGAAATGAAATCCGGCGATGTTCGGGCAGGATTGGGTCGGGAAAAACCCGACCCACACATCACTGAAGCAGACTCCCTGCAGTAAATCATTTCCAATGAAGCAGTACATGTAGAATGACTAGTACTAGAGTATTGCTAGCTTTATATATATATTTTTTGTAGAGCAGAGTTGCCAGGTCTGATTTTCAAAACCTTTTCCACCATTTTCAAAAAGTCTAAAAAAATAAATGAATATATGTGAAAATTCTAATTTTTTCCATGAAGCAAAATGGGACAGATTCACCTGCTACCAGGGGCGTAACTAAAGAGGGGGACCCAGGAGGTATAGGGGTCCCATAAGACCCTAATACATATACAATTTCATTAAATATTAGTAAAACAGCTCAACCTCTAGACATTTTGGTGGCCAGAAGATTTTTGCCACAAAATTGTCTGAAATTGAGGAAAGTCCCTGGGAAACGTGAGAATGCTTAGGGCAGAATTACAATCTATACAAAGTCAGAGGTAAAGTGCCACACTCACACAACTCACTGTTTGCAGTCTCGGGTGCAAGCTGAACTCCTCTCTGCACAGGTTCTCTACACGTTTACAAACCAGCCAAAAGTACAAAAAGTAGCCCAAATCCGTACCTTGGCTAGTTTGTACTTTTAAAACCAACCTGGGCTTTAAATTAGTAGCCCAATTTAGCTGGAAAACCGCCAACCTGGCACCCCTGCTCTGCACTTAGCATGCTATTATTATTAGCATTATTATATTAGATTGTAAACTGCACCGGGGACGTGAATCATGTATAATCTCTGTAAAGCATGGCAGAAATGTGTTGGAGCTATAGAAATATCAGGAAATTAATTGCTTAAAATCTGTTTTATTAATTCAGAGATTTTGCTGCAGCAGCAGGAGAAAATGTGGCATCTCAAACACAGTGGTATATTATAATTGGGCTCAGAAGGAATGACATTGTGTGTAACATTAATTACACATTGTGAGATGTCACTAATCCTCTACTACCATTTTTTTTTTTAATTTTACACTTATTCATTAGCTTTCTATGATGCACATAACTCACATGGCTCTATGCAACAGAGATGAGCCTGGCTACAAATGTGTTAGATTCAAAAGGATAAAATATATCAGGCCGATTTTCACCCCATCTATAACCGGGATAACAATAATTAACATCTAAACAAGTGTTACATCAAATGAAAAATAAACTTAAAGGAACAGTAACATCATTTTTAACATTGATCTGAAAAATTCTCACTATTTTCTTGAAACCACCTTGACTCCCGTGCACATTTTTCCGTATTTATCATTAAATTTACTTTAAAAATTCTGGTGCGGGAAAACACTTGATAAAATTGATTTTTTCGGATTTGACACCCGTAAACTACAAATTAATCGGATCGTTGTACACAACCCAGCGCAGATCAGGATATCTTCCAATTGTAAATGGGACATCTGCTATTGACTTCTACATGGTTTTAGATGGAATATGTTTTTATTTGGACTTTTAACAGCATCAGGGTTTAAAAAATCATAAAATATTCCAGTTTTTTTACAACGAAATTAATGTTGTTTTCCTCTTAAAAACTCTGCCCAGAAAAAGTCATAGTCATCATAGTTTAGTAAATAAACCCCTAAAATGTTATATAAATAAGCTTCAGTCTAGCCAAAAGGGCAGCAATTCAAAGGAGAAAAGGTTCAGGTTACAGAGCAGATAGCAGATGTGCTCTGTAGAATATAATGGTGTTCTATAGAGCTTATCTGTCATATTATCTTCCATTCAAGGCTATGTGCCATTTAACAATATTTTAATTGCCTCGATTAATAAACAATAGTAATAGTGTTTCTAAAGCAAACACAACAATTTTACCAGTGCAGGGCTACAGTAAATTAGATATTTATTACTTTAAAACATTGTCATTCTTTGTATTGAGGACAAAGGACAAGTGCCACTGAATAATACATTCCTTGTCCTTGAAAGCTAATGTCAGATGTAACTGTTACTCTACCTGAGTATAGACATAGGGGGATCCGCTCCACGATGGAACATGATAGCACTGGGCTGTGTGCAGATACACAGGTGGATTTTGGCCAGGTTGGCGGTTTTCCAGCCAAATTTACTAATTTAAAGCCCAGGCTGGTTTTGAAAATACAAACTAGCCAAGGTATGGATTTGGGCTACTTTCTGTGCCTTTGGCTGGTTTGTATTTTGGAAACCAGACAAAGTTTTTTTCTTGCTCTAATGTGCCAAGCCTACGTCTCCCAGTGCATGTTGGGTAATGTAGTTTTTGTTTAACAATTTCCCGACTGCCAAGTTTAATGTAAGACTACACTACCCAGCAGGCAGTGGGACTGACTTACGTAGAAGTCGTGTGTTACCGAAGTCTCCCATCCCTCTTAAGGGCAGAGACACACGTGGAGATTCTGGGAGATTTAGTCGCCTCTTCTTCGGGCGACTAATCTCCCCGAACTGCCCCGAACTGTTACTGAAGTCTCCTATCCCTATTAAGGGATGGCTAGAATCTAAATTGCCGGCGGGATGGCACTCAGAGTGCTTTGTTTTCCGAAGTCGCCCAAAGTTGCCATGACGATTTCGATTCTAGCCGGCGCAAAGGCAGTTTGGGGAGATTAGTTGCCGCCGTGCGACTAATCTCCACGTGTGTCTTTGCCCTAAGCATTCTCACATTTTCCAGTGACTTTCCTCAATTTCAGACACTTTTGGGGCAAAAATCTTCTGGCCACCGAAATGTCTAGAGGTTAAGGTGTTTTACCAATATTTAATGAATTATATATGTATTAGGGTCTTATGGGGCCCCTATACCTCCTGGGCCCCCCTCTGTATTCACGCCCCTGGTAGCAGGTGAATCTGTCCCATTTTGCTTCATGGAAAAAATTGTGAATTTTCACATATATTCATTTATTTTTTCAGACCTTTTTTTCTCTGCACATTTTGTGCTATTTTCTGGTTACTTTTGAAGTGCCTCTTGGCTAGTTTTGGGCTGGTTTTGTAACTGACTTTGGCTCGTTTTGAAAATTAGACCTGGCAGCTCTGATGCGGGCCAACAACTTGCCTGTAGATCCAGTCACATCATGGATCGGATAGAAGTGTAAAAAATATCATGTAAACTACTGCATTCCCTACAGCATAGTGGATAAATTGAATCATTTTAAATTGTGTTGTAGCTTCTGAGATATAAGTCGTTTTAAACTGCTTATAGAAGGTATTTACATTCATTTTATCATTCTTCAATCCCACTCGACACTGGACAATCAATGTTTGGGTTTGCTTATTTGATTAGTGATGGGCGAATTTTGACGCCGGCGGTAAAGTCAATGGGCGTCTGAATAATGTTGAAACGCGACGGTTTTGACGCGAGCTACTTTCTCCAAGGTGTGTCCAAAATGTTTTTTCAGTTTCGTGCATTTATTCGCGGGCAGGACGACATTGACAACCTGAAACTGATTTTCTGCTCCACTGCTGTTTTACATGTGCCATTTTGTCATTGTGATCAGTTAATTGACAGATTGGATGCTAATTACTTCGTTTCCCAGAGACCATAGGCCTTAGGTATTAATGCAGTAGCGCCTTAGTACTCATTTAAAGCAGAGTTTAACTCCTGCACCCGAAAGGCAGCCTAGTCCTTACTGTTTGCCATGGGGTAGAATTAATGATCAGGCTCTCTTAGGCTATAAACTAGGGGCCCAATGTGATCAGAGGACCATTCAACTTTTTTCAATTATTATTTTAATACACTTATTATTTAATATTTATTTTTATTTGCACTGCTGGGTCTGGTCAGGCCTGTGGATGCGTGCAGCTCCAATAATGTCACTGGCGTTGCTGAGAGCTTGGGTGCACGTGTGACTAGATCTGCATGCATCTGGACCCAGCAGTAGCCTAGAAGGAAGGCCTGTGGATGTAGCCTAAAGTCCCACATCTCATTAATCTGCCACTGGGCAAGTACAAGCTGCCCTTCACCTTATGGTCACCAATGCTCCCTAAAATGCTCATAGACACCAAAAAACAATTGGATGACTTGGGAAAAGTTGCACGATAAATTAGCCATTGATTTTGATGCTTTTGCAAATTTTTGCCAGTTCACTAATTTTTTGGTGCAACGAAATCGCCCATCCAGTGTCGGACTGGGATATTAGGGGCCCACCAGAAAACCTTAGACCGTGGGCCCACTTTCCAAATTATTATTCCTTCCCTCCTTACTCAACCTCTTTATTTTCCAAGTCTTTTATTATCTATTTACTATACTCTATTCTTCCTTTATTAAGCTTTTCCCATAAAGAAATAGGGAATGACCTTAAAATAGGCCAAATGGTTAGAAGCAAGAGGGCCCACTGTCACCTGGGCCCACCGGGACTTTTCCTGGTATCCCGGTGGGCCAGTCCGACACTGCGCCCATCACTATGGAGCTTACTGATGCACACGCTAGAATTCACCCCATGGTCCATAGGCCAAAAAGTATATTCAACTTATACGCAATTTATACGATTCGAGGTACCGTATATACTCGAGTGTAAGCCGTCCCGAGTATAAGCCGAGGTACCTAATTTTACCTCCAAAAACTGGGAAAGCTTATTGACTCGAGTATAAGCCGAGGGTGAGAAATGCAGCAGCTTCTGGTAAGTTTCAATCAAAAAATTGAGGGTTTCTGCTCCCATTGGAGGTGCCGGCATCTTGGTTTTGGATGCCAGTGACCATTCTTGGACGCCGGCGACTATTCTTGGACGCCAGCGACTATTCTTGGACGTCGGTGACTATTCTTGGGCGCCGGCGACCGTTTTTGCGCTTGACCCGAGTATAAGCCGAGGTAGCGTTTTTCAGCATATTTTGGGGGCTGAAAAGCTCGGCTTATACTCAAGTATATACGGTAATTTTACTTCTGTTTCTAGATTGTTTGTTTTCCCATTAGTGCAAACAAATACTGCATTGCAGTGCTCTGACGTTCTCTTTGTGCCTATACTTTTGGCATTGTGGCTGCATTGGGGGTAAATTACGTGGCTTTAAGCAAGTGTAGATCCACAGTTTCAGCTCACTACAACTTGTCATGCGGCAGGAGCAGGAAATTCAATATATCTCTGTTTAGCATTACATCTGCTCAATATACAGTAATTGTGTTTTAGCCTCTGGGGGATAAATGTATTTTGTGAAATCCCTCTATTTGCCACTGCTCTGAATCAGTATTACCTATAATCCGGTTAGTGGCATAATTTTATATTAAAGCTGTACTTTATCATTGTATCTTACCCATGGTCAATAGGTACGCTAATTTAATATTTCTACATTAACTGCATAATCGTCATTGATTTGTCTCTGGGTAATGTCCGACACTTAGTCATTACATGCATTGCATTCCCTTTCCACTTTTCTTTGCTAGCCCTGGGAAATATATTGGTGCTTTAAAAATAAAGGGAAAAAAATAAAGCTAATAGATATTTATTAACACGTGAAAAAAAGTAAATCTTGCATGCACGCTGAACCTAAGAACTGTACAAAGAAATGGGCTGCGAGCCCTAAGGGCTTGCTCAAATCTGAGACTGTTCTACTATGTTATTTGGAACATACATAAATGTATTTTATTCACGACGTTAGATGTCAGTTTACTCAAGTGCATGAAAATTGTATGTAAATCATCAGCCATTATTACTGCGCTAAAGGGAGACGCAGCAGCATTAGTTATGCATGGGTAAGAGCCATTGCCAACGTTTGTTTTAGCAGGTTGCAGACAATTAAGAAGAGAATTAAGCATTTTGTGCTAGTAATCATCTGCAAAATGGCACCGAGGCTATTGAAAAATACAACACTTAAGAATAAATATTACCAATTTATATGAATTAGCAATTAATTGTCTGCAATTATTAGTTTATTATCACATCTAGGTTTGACCAATTAAATAACCTCAATTGTTCACCATTTATAAATTATATTTATAAATACATGTTAATTAGATATATAAATATATCACCCTCCAGCCAGTATTTTAGATTTATTTCACTGTAATGCCACAGCCTTCAGGTGGATACATAAAATGGGTAGAATTTTTGGCATTAGGATGTGAGAGATTTAGCCCTAGACCTAAGCCAAGAATAGGCAAAAACATTTGAATGCTAAAAAGTGAAGTAATTGCAGTATTGTATTCAGTAAATAGAAGCCTTAAAGGTGAACTAAACTCTAAACATATATATGGCTAGACATGCCATATTTTATATACTGAACTTATTAACTATCCTAAAGGTTCAGCATCTCTATAGTAGTAATGATTTGGGCCTTCAAAGTTGTCACAGGAGTTTCCCATTTTGGATTTTGTTAGGAGTGTCTGTGACACTCACATGCTCAGTGGGCTCTGATTGGCTGTTGAGAAGCTAAGCTTAGGGCTCATCACTAATTAGCCAGCAGAAAATGAGCTTCCCTGTAATATAAGCTGATGCTACAGGTTTGCTGATTATTCAATTCTGATGCTAATTGCACTGGTTTCTGTGCTGCCATGTAGTAATTATGTGTATTAATTACTAATCAGCCTTATATTGTGACATTTCTATTCTATGTGTACTGTATATTGTGAGTGGCTCCCTAATCTCAGTAAGTGACAGCAGCACAGAGCATGTGCAGTGAATCAGCAGAAAAGAAGATGGGGAGCTACTGGGGCATCTTTGGAGACACAGATCTTTACTGCTAAAGGGCTGTGGTTGCCTTGGGCTGGTACAGAAGCACAAAACATCATGTACAACATTTCTAGCTACTTCTTTAGTTCAGCTTTGGTTCTCCTTTAAGGACTATGGTGACAGGACATTTTGTCAATCATGCTTTATCTCCTCTAGCACAGACAACTAAACCAAAGTTCCTTTCCCTCTGTCATTAATGTACATCACTGGGGAGAAAACATATGCATCACATAGTAGGCCAACGTTGTCATGCTAAGGAACCATAGGCAAGGTACCTAGTCTAAGCTTGATGAAATAGGAACCCTCACATCTTCATCACTATTGAGAACCCCCAAAACATTGTGGGGTTGATTGTGTCTTAGATGCATTGGTTGTCTCAAAACTTTAGCCAACATTCAGGGGATTGAAAGCTGTCCATTAATAGAAGTTGGCCTTTAGCCGGCTTCCATTGACGTGTTCATGTGGGTTTAGGGTTAGACTGGCAATCGGAAACTATGGCAAATACCAAAGGGGCTGCTATAGACCTGTGCTTTATAACTAACCTTTTGGGGTTGGTTGACCCTTGGAATACTTTAAATGCCAGGGCGTATTTTGTATCTCAGTCTTTGGAAAAACTTTGGTCTGAAAATGCATATTGACATGGTGCATGGTGACAGGAGGTTTATATTTTCCAGTATGAATGATTGGGGGGCACAGGTGGG
Source organism: Xenopus laevis (assembly GCF_017654675.1). Classification (NCBI taxonomy): domain Eukaryota; kingdom Metazoa; phylum Chordata; class Amphibia; order Anura; family Pipidae; genus Xenopus; species Xenopus laevis. The sequence continues at coordinate 5,378,873 of NC_054380.1, forward strand.
GGAATCAGCCATTTCTCTCATGGCTAACATATGCCATGCGGAAAAATGTAACATGCTCTATTAGACCTAGATACACAGCAGTAGCCAAATTAAATATAGTTTTCAGTTTTATTGGTGCATGTTTATTTTAAGGTCACAATTGCAAGTTAGGATCCTTTTTACCTATTCATTATCCCTTGAGTATGAACATATAATCAACAAATAATATCAGCCTCTTCTAGCACCAGAAATGCCTGTGCCTATCAGTACATGGTAAAATGCATCTGTATTGAGAGTTTCCTTAACAGACTTAGGGGCAAATTTACCTAGGGTCGAATATCGAGGGTTAATTAACCCTTGATATTCGACTGCCAAATTGAATTCCTTCGACTTCGAAAGTCGAAGGATTTAGCGCAATTGGAACGATCAAAGGAATAATCGTTCGATCGAACGATTAAATCCTTCGAATCGAACGATTCGAAGGATTTTAATCGATCGAAGGATTACCCTTCGATCAGAAAAACCTTGGAAAGCCTATGGGGACCTTCCCCATAGGCTAACATTGGCCTCGGTAGGTTTTAGGTGGCAAACTAGGGGGTCGAAGTTTTTTTTAAAGAGACAGTACTTCGACTATCGAATGGTCGAATAGTCTAACGATTTTTAGTTCGAATCATTCGATTCGAAGTAGAAGGTCGAAGTAGCCCGTTCGATGGTCGAAGTAGCCAAAAAAAAACATTCGAAATTTGAAGTTTTTTTCCTCTATTCCTTCACTCGAGCTAAGTGAATGGGGCCCTTAGATTTGGTATTTATTTGTCTTCTGCCACTAAAAGTCCAAGTGAAGACTCCTGTGCGTACTTTTCTCTTTAGGCACTATGGCTCCATCACACACACTCCTGAATTTGTTGCCTCCTGGGTAATCGGTATGCAGACCTAGAAGCAACAATAAGAACTGTGATTGATTCATGATTAGAAGAAGGAGGTCATCAAGGCTGTATATTGTCTCCAACTTACTGTCATCAGCCTATATGCAGAGCACATCATGCTAAAGTCTGAGCTAGAAGAATCAGATGATGGAATACAAAATACAGGAAGAATTATAGAGATGTGAATGATACTACTCCAATGGCTGAAGAAGTTTAAGAGCCTGTTGTGGAGGGTGAGATCAGAAGCTGGCTGATAGACCTTTTTTCTTGGGATACAAAATCTGTGCAGAAGGTTACTGCAGCCATACATTAAAAGACACTTGTAAAGGGAAGGATATGGCAAATTTGTGCAACATATACCGTATATACTCGAATATAAGCCGTCCCGAGTATAAGCCGAGGTACCTAATTTTACCTCCAAAAACTGGGAAAGCTTATTGACTCGAGTATAAGCCGAGGGTGAGAAATGCAGCAGCTTCTGGTAAGTTTCAATCAAAAAACTGAGGGTTTCTGCTCCCATTGGAGGTGCCGGCATCTTGTTTTTGGATGCCAGCGACCATTCTTGGACGCCGGCAAATATTCTTGGAGACTATTCTTGGACACCGGCGACTATTCTTGGACGCCGGTGACTATTCTTGGACGCCGGCGACTATTCTTGGACGTCGGTGACTATTCTTGGGCGCTGGCGACCGTTTTTGCGCTTGACCCGAGAATAAGCCGAGGTAGCATTTTTCAGCATATTTTGGGGGCTGAAAAACTCGGCTTATACTCGAGTATATACGGTAAAAAAATAATCTGAGACATATCATATAAATTTCTCTAGTCCAAGTGATGGTCAAAAATAAGAAAGGTGCAACAAAATAAATTTGTTTGCACTGTGGTGCTGGATGAGACTATGGAGAATTCCTTGGACTAGGAGAAAAAACTGCTGGGATTGATGACCCTATTGTATAGGACACAAACTAAATGACCATTTCTGCAGTATTCGCTCTCTACTGCAATATCGCAGCTACTTAAAGCAATGATCATTATTTATCTGGTCAGTTTTAATTAAATCTATTGCTGGCATGGAGCATTTTCCTGGCCACAAATCTTTTTAGTTTAGAAGTTTGTCAAAAATAGCTACAGTGTTATCAGCTATTGACACAGGTCAGTTGAAAAAAAGCATTTACAGTATAAACATTATGATCCCATAGATCAAATATTAGCCATCATATAAAAATAATTTCAACTTTAAATAAACCCAATAAACTGGTTTTGCCTCTAATAAGGATTAATTATATCTTAATTGGGATCAAGTACAAGGTACTGTTTTATTATTACAGAGAAAAAGGAAATAATTTTTAAAAATGTGGATTAATTCGTCATAATAGAGTCTATGGGAGACAGCCTTTCCGTAATTCAGAGCTTTCTGGAGGATAGGTTTCTGGATAACGGATCCCATAACCCATCTAATTTTTTCTCGGTAGGCTTTTACTTTGGATAATTAAATGTATGCTTTTGCCTTTATCAATATTCAACATCGTGGTCTTCAGCAATCTTGACAAAAAAAAAGGTGGAAAAACTCAATGCGAACATATTCAATGATATTTTTTTCAAACTTCAAATAGTCTCAATTTATTAAAGGAAAAAAGTGAAATACTTGAACAGCTTGTCGAGCCAATGGGAATTTCAGGACAAAGGATGCGAGTCTTCCCAAAAAAAATAATTAACAAAGAGTTAAAAAAACACAAAAACATTAATTAGGACATGAAAGACAAACCTAATATGTTTCGTGCCTGCTGGGGCACTTACTCATAGGCTGGGAGTAGGATGGGAATTTCCTTTGGAGATTTCGATCAACTTTATTTTATGTTCTTCCTAGTTTATTAAAATTGGTAAGATATTATTAAATACGTCGTGTTTTCCTCAGAAATTAATAAATCTGCAGAAATATACATTTTCAAAATTTGAAAAATCTCAATTATTATCTTATTTATGAAAAAAATCTAATTTCAAAAATGTGAATGGGGTTATGTAAAAAACTCTGTCACACTAAATTTTTTTACTTTTCGTCTGCAAAATTTCAACTTTTAAAACTGAGTTTTTAAAATACACCTTACATTGACTTCTACGGAAACTTGCTTTTTTTTTTTTTAGTTTTTTCTCTTTGCATTTAAAGGGGTTGTTCACCGTTAAATTACATTTAAGTCTGATGTAGACAGCGATATTCTGACACAATTTGGAGTTGGTTTTTTCAATTATTTAGCTTTTTGTTCAGCAGCATCTGGTTTGTAATTTCAACAGCTATCAGCTGAGAAATTGAAATATGAATAGGCCAAAAATAGAAAGATAAGTCATAAAAAATTACAATAAAACTTTAGCCTCACGGTGCAATAATTTAATTAATGGGGACAGTGACCCCATCTGAGAGCTTTAGTCAGAAGAATAAGGCAAATAACTAAAACATTATAAAAAATTAAAAATGAAGTCCAAATGAAAACTTGCTAAGAATTATCCATTCTATAGCATAAGTTGACTTGAAAGTGAACAACCCTTAAAGGAGAAGGAAAGGCTAAAACTAAGTAAGCTTTATCAGAAAGGTCTATATAAATATACCAGTAAACCCCCAAAGTAATGTTGCTCTGAGTCCCCTGTCAAAAGAAACACTGCATTTCTTTCCTTCTATTGTGTACTCATGGGCTTCTGTATCAGACTTCCTGCCTTCAGCTTAAACCTCATTGCCCTGGGCAAGAGCATGCTCAGTTTGTTCCTCTCCCCCCACCCCTCCCTTCTCTACTGTAATCTGAGCCCAGAGCAGGGAGAGACTCCGGCAGGAAGTGATGTCACACCATGTTAATACTGCAGCTCCTATTCTAAACAGAGAGTTTCTAGAGCTTTTTACTCAGGTATGGTAAAACATTCTACAGAATAAATATAGCATTTTAGCTTGCACTATTGCAGCTAATCTATTGGCAATAAAATCCCTCCGTAGCTTTCCTTCTCCTTTAAGAAATCTTATATATTCAGGTTAAGCTTGAATTAGAAAATAGCCAAATTTTGATAAATCTGCCCATCTTTTGTATATAAAACAGCAGGAATCCTGGAAAGAAAACGTCATCTTTCAGTGCAATCACTTCACTTGTGGGTCAAGTAATTGCTGCTCAAAACCACACGTTTCACTTGTAAGTGGCACCTACAGGTCCAGCAATTACATCTGAAATAGGGAGCAATTTAGAGTATTTTCCCATCCACCCATGGAGCTATTAATAGACTGGGCAACAAGAAGACCAGAACTTGGGCGTATGCCCTACAGCTCCCAATTTGATAAACTGCATTTCCTTTGCCGGATTCCTGCCTGAGCATAAAATTACCATTCATTAAGTGATGTATCACTTTTTATATAGCAAAGTGTTTTCAAACATTCCGCATTACTCTTGGTTTTTACGTAAAATCAATGCTATGCTAATGCTATGTGAATATTTTATTTTGCTCGGTTTTCCGGATTTCCATGTGACATTTCTTTTCAATTGGTTGATTTATTCTGCCTTTCTGCCCCTCCTCAGATGTTATAAATCTTTTTTTTCCTATGAATATGACTATACATTCCAATGCGCTTTGATCAATGACATCAGTTCTTGCTGCTTGAGAGCCAGATCTTGCTAAATTTATAAAACGAATAAAGCGGGTCCAGAAAGTTCATTATGAATCTTCTTGATAAGGAATTTCATATATAATTTTTAATAAGCTCTGCATATATCAACTGGTTTGTGGTCAATTTAAAGGACATAATATGAACCTTTGTTCGGTATGAGCCATACATAGGTATGGATTCGTTATCAAGAAACTCGTTATCCAGAAAGCTCCGAATTACAGGAAGGCCATCTCCCACAAACTCCATTATAATCACTCAAAATTTTAAATCATTTCCTTTTTCTCTGTAATAATAAAACAATAATTTGTACTTGTTCCCAACTAAGATACAATTCATCCTTATTTGTGTCTCTCCAATAGATACTCAGTTTCGAGAGCTTAAACATGTTTTTCCAAAACACATCAGTTAATAGTGCTGCTCCAGCAGACTTCTGCACTGAAATCCATTTATCAAAAGAGCAAACAGATTTTTTTATATTCAATTTTGAAATCTGACATGGGGCTAGACATGTTGTCAGTTTCGCAGCTGCCCCAGTCATGTGACTTGTGCCTGCACTTTAGAATGGGATTACTTTCTGGCAGGCTGTTGTTTCTCCTACTCAATGTAACTGAATGTGTCTCAGTGGGACATGGCTTTTACTATTAAGTGCTGTTCTTAGATCTTCCAGGCAGCTGTTATCTTGTGTTAGGGAGCTGTTATCTCTTTACCTTCCCATTGTTCTGTTGTTAGGCTGCTGGGGGGGGGGTGATATCACTCCAACTTGCAGTAAAGCGTGATTGAAGTTTATCAGAGCACAAATCACATGACTGGAGGCAGCTGGGAAATTGACAATATGTCTAGCCCCATTTCAGATGTAAAAATTGAATATAACAAAATTTGTTTGTTCTTTTGAAAAATGGATTTCAGTGCAGAATTCTGCTGGAGCAGCACTATTAACTGATCCGTTTTGAAAAAAACATGTTTTCCCATGACAGTATCCCTTTAAACTTAACCCAATAATTTATAATTTTCCCCTCATTTTAAATTTTTCCCTTACGACTACTACTTGGCAGAGACTCCCTATTTCCCTTTGGGGTAGAATCAATTTGTTCAAAATGATTTTCCTCCCAAAATCTTTGTATCTCAATCCCAACTCTTCTGGCCCTATTACTAAATCTTTTTTTGTTGAAGTCAATGAGATTCTTTCCTCTTTCTTATGGGCAGGGAAACAGCCAAGATTTTCCTGGAGACCCATTGATAGAGGAGGCTTTCACCTTCTTGATTTGTACATTTATTATATGCACAGTTGTCCCACCTACACTCCTAGTTCATCCCGGATGCAGAGAGCCCAAACATACTTCTACAAGAACTGATATTGGGATCCTTGGAATCTCTTGCTCATAGCCCCTTAAGAAAACTCAAGGACTCCAACCCTCTCCCTCCTGCTCTACAAACTCCTCACTGCTCCTGGCAAGAGACAAGAAAACTGGCCAAACTAATTCCTTATCTATTAGCCCCACATACACCCTTGTGGGGCCACTCACAATTCCTTAATTTATAGTACATCACTTAGCAGACTTTATTTATATCAACTCAAAGGGGCCCATTTACTTAGCTCAAGTGAAGGAATAGAATAAAAAAAACTTTGAATGGTTTTTTTTGGCTACTTCGACCTTCGACCACGACTACGAAATCGTTAGACTATTCGACCATTCGACTCGACCCCCTAGTTCGCCACCTAAAACCTACCGAGGTGCCATTTGAAGTCCCCATAGGCTTTGTAACAATTTTTAGGTCGAAGAAAAATCGTTTGATTGATGGATTAAAATCCTTCAAATTGAACGATTCAAAGGATTCAATCGTTCGATTTTTCGTTCGATTGTTCGATGTAACTATTTGCGGTAAATCCTTCGACTTCGATATTCAAAGTCGAATGATTTACATTCAGCAGTCGAATATCGAGGGTTAATTAACCCGCGATATTCGACCCTATGTAAATTTGCCCTCAAATGTTGTATATCCCTGCCAATATGATGTACATTTCTTACACCGCTTAAGGAAATTGTCAACAACGTTTTGATTCGACGCTTACATTCTATGTTAGGATGTCTGTTAAATGAAAAATAAACAATTCATTCTTATAAACAACATGTTTTGATTCAACAACTTGTAATTAGACTCTACGTAAGGATGTTAAATGACACAAATTCATCCTTATTGGAGGCAAAACTATTCCTATTGGTTTTTTTTAATACTTAAATTATTTTTCAGCAGACAAAACATGTTTATTGATACTGGTCATGACAATCAGCCCCTTTGTTTCTTCCAAGGAGATTTAACACAAAAAAGAATATACACAATGCAAATTCATGTTCCTTTGTACAAATTTTTTTAAGTTTGCTCAAATGTATTTTAGATTTTGAAAATCCTCCACGTTCAAGAGTGTCTTAAAAATCTGCTGCGCACAATTAAAATTCACAATGTAACTGTCTACTAATTGTATATGGATTGTTGCTTTTATCCGAATTGTATTGTTGTTTCCAATAAAAGGGGGCAACTTTGAATCCCTTTCACTCCCTTCCTAAGTATTCCACCTGATCACATTTAGGGGCAGATTTACATAGGGTCGAATATCGACGGTTTATTAACCCTCGATATTCGACTGCCGAATTGAAATCAAAGTATTTAGCGCTATTTAGCGCTATTCCTACGATCGAAGGAATAATCGAACGATCGAATGATTAAATCCTTCTAATCGAACGATCCATCGATCGAAGGATTTTCCTTCAATCAGAAAATTGTTAGGAAGCCTATGGGGACCTTCCCCATAGGCTCACATTGGCCTCGGTAGGTTTTAGGTGGCGAACTAGGGGGTTGAAGTATTTTTTAAAGAGACAGTACTTCGACTATCGAATGGTCGAATAGTCGAACAATTTTTACTCATTCGATCATTCGAGTCGTAGTCGAAGTAGCCTATTCGATGGTCGAAGTAGCCATATTCGACCATTCGAAATTCAAAGTATTTTTTCTTCTAATCCTTCACTCGAGCTAAGTAAATGGGCCCCTTAATATCAATTACAGGAACGTTAACACATATAGCAATAATATTACTCACCTTATATAGAAGCTCCAAATTGGAATGTTATCACAACCCAGGCTTGTGCTTGAGTGATGTTGTTCTGCATGAGCCAGTTTGTATACAAACCCCAAATGTGTTTTGTTAGAAAAAGAACTATTTGTTCCATAGCACGTTGAAGCATTGAAATCTGCCGTACAGTAGCTGTATAATCCCTTGGCAGCTGTATTAGTTTGTAAAACCGTCATTTTTATATATGTTATATTGACTTGTGCAGGCACATACTGCTCATACTAACAGCTATTGTATAACCATATATATAATGTGCTGTACTGTTCCCAATTGTATTCATGTAGCTTTATTATACAGCTGCACCAGTATAGTAATGAGGTGATAGAAAATATTATCCTAAACGTTAGTGATGGGCGAATAAATTCGCCTGGTGCAAATTCACGGCAAATTTCCACGTTTCGCTGCAGAAAAAATCTTTTGCATGCGCTTCCAAAAAGTTGCTCACATCAAAATCGCCGCACATCAACACTATTTGGACGCCCATTGACTTTAATGCCGGCGTCAAAACTAATGCGAGCGACTTTTTCAAAATTGATGCAGACATCAATTTTCGTGAATTTGCGGGAAATTCACACATTTTCCGGCAAAACTGAAGAAATTCGCCCATCACTAAGGGGCACATTTACATAGGGTCGAATATCGAGGGTTAATTAACCCTCGATATTTGACTGTTGAAGTTAAAGCCTTCGACTTCGAATATTGAAGTCGAAGGATTTATCACAATTCGTTCGATCGAACGTTTTTTCTTCGACCAAAAAAAGCTAAGAAAGTCTATGGGGACCTTCCCCATAGGCTAACATTGAGGTTCGGTAGGTTTTAGGCGGCGAAGTAGGGGGTCGAAGAATTTTTTTAAAGAGACAGTACTTCGACTATCGAATGGTCGATTAGCCGAACGATTTTTAGTTCGAATCGTTCGATTAGTAGTCGTAGGCGAAGGTCGAAGTAGCCAATTCGATGGTTGAAGTAGCCAAAAAAATAATTCGAAATTCGAAGTTTTTTTTTATTCTACTCCTTCACTCGAGCTAAGTAAATGTGCCCCTAAATGTTATATTTCATGTTTTTTTCTCTTGGAGCTCTAATTTACAGATTCCAATATATATAAAATAAATTGCAGGGCAGCTACATCTTTTTTTAATGCTAATAATATTATATTGTATATTGTTTTTGAATAAGGTTTCATAGCCATGTAGTCAGTCTGAGGTTATACTTCTCTTCTCTACCCCTTCTTTAAACAGAATGCCTGAAGGTGTTGTATAAAAAAAAGCCAAGTGGTGGAACTAATTAGGTGGAGAACCTGTCACTTTAATGTGATGCATGCTTTATTGGCATCATTTTTACACCCGCAGCGTTGCAGAATTTCTCAAACAGGTAATTTTCCCTTTGTTGCTATGGACTACACACTTCTTTGCAGGCTGATTTATTTTAGGAACGGGGCAAGCGTTTGTCAAAATATGTTTGATCGTGCCAGTGCTTAATGGAAGAAAACAAAAGGAAATATAAAGTCTTCAATATCTAAAAAAAAAAAAAAAAAAAATGTTGGTCATGTGATCTAAGCCTGAATTTTTATTCTGAATAATTGTTGCAGTTAAAAGAATACCATAAAATGGTTTGATGTCTAATCGTTTATTGATATTTATATTTACTGAGAATGGCTTCAGTATTCACATAACCTAAGCTGGGGACAACCTGAATTAGACAGTTGTCTATTGTCCTTGGAGGAGAGGGTATTAAATTCCCTATAACTTAGAAATCACATGTCTCTTTGGATCAATCACACATACACCACACATACATTTATAGATAGATTAGATAGAAAACGTGGGAATAATACCTGGTGGTCTAGTGGGGTTGCAACAGGGATGCCCACTGCGTCTGATTCCTCGCGTGCACAAATGATGCTCCCGCTTCCGGGTTTGACGCGATTGCTGTGTCTGACATCATTGCGGCATGAAATTCAAATATTTTAAGGTCTATTTCTATACTGTAGTTCCTGGGTGCATTTCTGAGTGTTCCTGATCTGTTCCTGACCCTGTCTGTCCCTGACCTTGTTTAGTTTGCTGCCTGTCCTGACCCTTGCCTGTGCATTGACGACTCTTGGATTCTGCCTTGTACTGCTTTATGGTGTGTCTGACTCGGCCTGTGACCTCAACTACTTTCTCATCACCTGAATCTGTACTGCTTCTCCTGATTGGTATTGACCCGGCCTGTCCTTCAACCATACATCTTGTTCTCCCTTCCAGTACTACGTTCGGTTCCCTTGCCTGCCCAGAACTCTCTCCCTGGTCCTCTTACGATAAGACCTGCCGGCACCCGATTAGCGGAGGGCTTCTCCTGAAGTGCACATTATTTCAAAGGCTCTTCACAAACCCCTACAAATTGAAAACATCAAAATAGAGCAGGTTGAAAGCATCAAATTTTTAGGTCTACACATTGCAAATTCTTTAAAATGGACTGACAACACCAAGGCCATAATCCAGAAAGCTCATCAACGTCTTCATTTCCTTAGAAAACTGTATGGTGTGGAGTCAACAGGTCTGCACAAATCGCCTTCTACAGAGCCATTGATTGATTGAAAGCATTCTAACTGGCAACATAGCAGTGTGGTATGGTAGTATCACACAGGAGGAAAAAACCTGCTGAACGAATGATCTCCAGCACACTTGCATCACTGTCTGATCTAGACACAGCCAGATGCAAGAACAAAATGAAAGCCATTACCTGTGACCAGAGTCACCCAGGTCATATAATATTAATCTGGCACAAGCCCAACTACTTACTGAGGCACAGGAGGCCTGAAAGCATAAATACCAGAAGCAAAAGACTATTTAATAGCTTCTTTCCAAGAGCTGTCAGACTAACTGCAACCTATGGATAAGAAAGAAGAAACCTTCAGGAATCACCTATCCCAACCAATCTTCTAGTCCCAACTAACTAAATGGTCTACACTGCACTTTACATTTACTATTTGTTAATCGTATACTTTGTATCTCTGTATCCCACATAATATATTGTAAACATCAATGTATTGTAAAAATCAATATGTGTCTCACTGTACGGTGCTGCAAAAGAAATGTTTACTCCTGGTACAAATGGCAATAAATAACGACTTGACTTGACTTGAAGTGAAAGGTGGTTGTTATAGGCGGAAGAGTGAGCCGCGACCGGGACCTTGGAGCTAGTTCTGGGTTTGAGACTCCATCCATAAGAGATAGGTGATAGACAGGTAGATAGTTAGATTAACAATAACCCCTAAATCACATAAAAATTCATGTACATCATACAAAGAGTATAACCTATTATACTAGCATTATAGATACAAGGGCCCTATTCAAATAAAGACGACTTATTTATTTCCCCATATTTTTCTTACAGTGGTAAGCTGATCCGGCAGCCCTGCACTCTCAGAGGCAATGGTGTCTTTGTTTTTGTTTTGCCCCAAAGTATAGGTTCCATGCAGGACGTTTCTTTCAGCAACAATATGAACATGTATGAATGGGCAGCAAATGGGGTTTAACACTGATAAATACAAGGCTATCTAACTCTGTAAAAATAATATGAATACTAGTCATACACTAAATGGAATTGTGTAGGGGATAGACTTTGCACACTAGCCAGTGGAAGTCAATACCTACTAAATCTTTTACTTTTTTAAACAAACAGTCTTTGACTTGAGGAAAAATCATAATTCTTCCTTTTTTTACACATCCCTGATAAAGCCTCACCTTGAGTAGCGCTCAGGGACACTATGAACAGATAGTAAGGAATGTTTGTTTCCACATTAAAGGACAAGGCCGCCCTTTTAGATATGAGGAATATAATTTTCACCAAAAGCAATACATATGGCTCTTCTTGGTGAGGCTGTGGAATGGTCAGCCACAATATGTTGTAGTGGCACACTCCATTAGTACCTTAAACATGAGCTTGTATTATTCTTGTGTTGTCAAAATATGTAGGACAAAGGTAATCTCCAGGACTACATTCATTTTGGGGTTTGGCCTGGTACCCAACCCAAAGTTTCTACTGATGAGTTTTTATATGCAATTGATGTCCTTTTCTAGCTTTTAGATCAGTCCTCTCTCCCCTCCAATCCTCCCCAATTCCTTTGTTCTTCCTCTGCTTTCCATGGGGATAAATAAATCCCTGAATCAGCCGTGATGATTGAGACATTAGATAGCTTTAAAGGGCATGTAAAAGCAAAAAAATAACCCAATTTTTACTTTCTTTAATGAAAAAGAAACCTATCTCCAATATACTTTAAAAAATGTGTACCGTTTTTATAAGAAACCGAACTGTAGGCAGTGAAATTCTCCCTTCATTTACTGCTGTGGATAGGAATTGTCAGATGGTCCCTAACTGCTCTGCAGGGAAACAATCATACTTATGAACAGCAGAGGGAGCCCCAGCCTTACTTCCCAGCCATGCAGAACTCAAGCAGCTTTGTTTGTTTGTTTCCCTGTAGAGCAGTTGGCGACTGTGTAGAGATTTGTATTGGATTTTATATTTGCCTTTACATCCCCTTTACTGTTTCCAACTCCAGCTGTAGGGACAAAGATCATGGAGCCAGATTGAAACAGATAAACTGGGATTCTAGTTGGAGGATTATTTTGCTGCAGCCACTGGTTCTGCAGAGTTGGAGAAAGTTTTCATTAAACAATACAAAAACTATAAAACCCACATTAGATTACATGACAACACAGGACCCAGTGCAGTCTGTATATTCTGATTATTAATCTGTCTTGCTGTATCGGCTTCTGGCAGATATTATTTGACTTGTGCTGTTTTGATCATTTATGACGATCCCTAAGCAGCCCAGATCACACTGAGCATGTGCACAGTCTTGGTCTTGCAAAGATGTTTTACAAAGTTACAAGATGGTGACACCCTGTGGCCAACTTTGAAAGCATAAATGATTTGTTTGTTCAGGCTTGTGGTGCAGTAAGTTCATGTTTATGTTTAGTATGCAAAATACAGCATTTCTAGCATTATTCTATTTTAGACTTTACTTCCCCTTTAAGAAGGGGTTGAATGTATTTTTAGCAAGTGAGGGAATACAGGGATATGGAAGATATCTCATAGTACAAGTTGATCCAGGGACTGGTCCAACTGCCATCTTAGGGGTATATTTATCAAAGAGTGAAGTTAGAGATCACGACAGTTGACTAGCGTGAAATACCGCCACTCTCCATTCATTCCTATGGGATTTTTAAAGGCGTTTTTATCAAAGGGTGAAAGTGAAAGTTCACCCTTTGATAAATACACCCGTAAATATCCCATAGAAATGAATGGAGAGAGGCGGTATTTAACGCTTGTGAACTGTTGTGATCTCTAACTTCACTCTTTGATAAATATACCCCTTTAGAGTCAGGAAGGAATTTCTCCCCCTCTGAGGCAAATTGGAGAGGATTCCGTTTTTTTCCTTCCTCTGGATCAACTGGCAGTTAGGCAGGTTATATATAGACCTAAAAGGTTGTACTTGATGGACGTGTGTCTTTTTTCAATTTAACTTACAATGTTGCTATGTAAGGATTCCATTTGGATTACAGTTGCTTTTGCATAAATTCCTTCTTAACATGTATCGAGTGCAGGTCTTGCATATACCGAGGGCCTGATTTATTAATAAGCGAGGGGATTAGGGTAAGCATTTTGAAAAAAAAGGTGAGCACCTTGTTTTTTTATAAAAATGATTGTAAGTAGTGATGGGCGAATTTATTCGCCAGGCGCGAATTCACGGCGAATTTGCGCGATTCGCCGCCAGCGAATAAATTCGCGAAACACCCACAAAATTTTTTTTCCGCCATTTCGCGAAATTCGCAAATTTTTCGGCGAACCGAAACGGCGCAAATTCGCCCATCACTAATTGTAAGCTGTTTTTGTTCTGTCCCTATCCATTCTATATTTGTCTTTATCAAAGAACATTTTATAGAAATGCCTGTAATGTCCTACCTCCTACTTTCTCTGCAGGATTTCGGATGCCTGAACGATTCACCTTCATTCCCACTGACTTTTATTCTTAGTGCTACTGCGAAGGCTTTCATACTGTTTTTGTTTTTTTTTTGCTTCCTTTTATGTTTTGCTTTTTTATTTCATCTTTAGTGTTAAACCAATGTAATCTTTCTTTTCCCCCCTCTTTATTATGCTCATCTATTTAGATTATGGACAGATTTAAAACCATTTATACATGTGTATTTTATTTTCTCCCTTTCCTGACATTAAACATTACAGCTGCTAGACTATATTGCTGAAGACAGTGACAATGTAAAACGGTGTCTATAATTCTATCTGAAATGATCTGTTTTGCAAATATATACATATAATTACATTTTTCTAAAGAAACCATCGACCACCAAAATCACGCAAGCAGCCTAAGGGAGTAATAGGTGGAAACTGTGTCTTTCTTTTTACATTAGTGATGGGCGAATATGCAAAATGTCGCAGACGCCCATTAAAGTCTATGGGCGTCAAAAAAATTTTTGTCGCGCGGTGAAATTGTTTTGACGCACGTCTTTTTTTTGACGCAAGCGGCCATACAAGTCTATGAGCGTCATTTTTTCGGCGAAACGAAGCGAAAAAATTCGCCCATCCCTACTTATGTTCTTTTGGCAACAGAAGGACTGGGCTATAAATGATGAGCTGTTCTCCCCAGTGCAACACATGACTACTCACCAGACATTGACATGAATTACTTTAACTGCAGTAGACTTATCAATATCATCAACTGAAGTATTTGTAAAGGTCAAATCACTAGTTCAGTCCACTAGTACATCCTCTAGGGCAGGGATCCCCAATCTTTTGAACCCGTGAGCAACATTCAAAAGTAAAATGAGTTGGGGAGCAACACTAGCATGAAACATCTTCTTGGGCTGCCAAGTAAGGGCTGTGATTGGCCATTTGGTAGCCCCTATGTGGATTATTAACCTACGTTGAGGTTTGGTTTGGCAGTACACCTGGTTTTATGAAACCAAAACTTGCCTCCAAGCCAAAGTTGAAGTAGCCAAAAAAAACATTCTAAATTCAAACAATTTTTCCTCTTTTTTCCTCTATTCCTTCACTCAAGCTTAGTGAATGGGCCCCTATGCATTTTAGTGAATTAGCGTAGTGGTAACAAATGCGAAAGTGTGTGAAGCGGTTGCTGGTGACAATTTGCCCTTAAGTAAATCTGCCCTTATGTTTAGGATATCATGAAAAATGGTCACAAATAAAATATTCCTCTATTACAGTATAACACCCCACTAACTGCTTATGCCTCCCCTCTATATTTAAGTTTGCATATTACAACAACGTTCACTGCTTAACTTGATTGTTTACCTTTAAAGATCATCATCATCAGATCATCCATTAGGGTCAACAGAGACCCATTGGTGCGGACTACATCAACGTGCTGATACGTCTTCAACAAGAAAAACAAGCTGATGTGTATCTAGTGCTTGAATGGCTGCCCCCATGGCTACACAGCAGCTTGTTTATATAAACTATAGTAGTACTTATCTATTATCTACTGTGTATCCTGTGCTTGAATTGCTGCCCCATGGCTACACAGCAGCTTGTTTATATAAACTATAGTAGTACTTATCTGTTATCTACTGTGTATCCTGTGCTTGAATGGCTGCCCCCATGGCTACACAGAAGCTTGTTTATATAAACTATAGTAGTACTTATCTGTTATCTACTGTGTATCCTGTGCTTGAATGGTTGCCCCCATGGCTACACAGCAGCTTGTTTTTATAAACTATAGTAGTACTTATCTGTTATCTACTGTGTATCCTGTGCTTGAATGGCTGCCCCCATGGCTACACAGCAGCTTGTTGATATAAACTATAGTAGTACTTATCTGTTATCTACTGTGTATCCTGTGCTTGAATGGCTGTCCCCATGGCTACACAGCAGCTTGTTTATATAAACTATAGTAGTACTTATCTGTTATCTACTGTGTATCTGTGCTTGAATGGCTGCCCCCATGGCTACACAGCAGCTTGTTTTTATAAACTATAGTAGTACTTATCTGTTATCTACTGTGTATCCTGTGCTTGAATGGCTGTCCCCATGGCTACACAGCAGCTTGTTTATATAAACTATAGTAGTACTTATCTGTTATCTACTGTGTATCCTGTGCTTGAATGGTTGCCCCCATGGCTACACAGCAGCTTGTTTTTATAAACTATAGTAGTACTTATCTGTTATCTACTGTGTATCCTGTGCTTGAATGGCTGCCCCCATGGCTACACAGCAGCTTGTTTGATATAAACTATAGTAGTACTTATCTGTTATCTACTGTGTATCCTGTGCTTGAATGGCTGTCCCCCATGGCTACACAGCAGCTTGTTTATATAAACTATAGTAGTACTTATCTGTTATCTACTGTGTATCCTGTGCTTGAATGGCTGCCCCCATGGCTACACAGCAGCTTGTTTTATAAACTATAGTAGTACTTATCTGTTATCTACTGTGTATCCTGTGCTTGAATGGCTTGCCCCCATGGCTACACAGCAGCTTGTTTTTATAAACTATAGTAGTACTTATCTGTTATCTACTGTGTATCCTGTGCTTGAATGGTTGCCCCCATGGCTACACAGCAGCTTGTTTATTATAAACTATAGTAGTACTTATCTGTTATCTACTGTGTATCCTGTGCTTGAATGGCTGCCCCCATGGCTACACAGCAGCTTGTTTGATATAAACTATAGTAGTACTTATCTGTTATCTACTGTGTATCCTGTGCTTGAATGGCTGCCCCCATGGCTACACAGCAGCTTGTTTATATAAACTATAGTAGTACTTATCTGTTATCTACTGTGTATCCTGTGCTTGAATGGCTGCCCCCATGGCTACACAGCAGCTTGTTTATATAAACTATAGTAGTACTTATCTGTTATCTACTGTGTATCCTGTGCTTGAATGGCTGCCCCCATGGCTACACAGCAGCTTGTTTATATAAACTATAGTAGTACTTATCTGTTAACTACTGTGTATCCTGTGCTTGAATGGCTGCCCCCATGGCTACACAGCAGCTTGTTTATATAAACTATAGTAGTACTTATCTGTTATCTACTGTGTATCCTGTGCTTGAATGGCTGTCCCCATGGCTACACAGCAGCTTGTTTTTATAAACTATAGTAGTACTTATCTGTTATCTACTGTGTATCCTGTGCTTGAATGGCTGCCCCCATGGCTACACAGCAGCTTGTTTATATAAACTATAGTAGTACTTATCTGTTATCTACTGTGTATCCTGTGCTTGAATGGCTGCCCCATGGCTACACAGCAGCTTGTTTTTATAAACTATAGTAGTACTTATCTGTTATCTACTGTGTATCCTGTGCTTGAATGGCTGCCCCCATGGCTACACAGCAGCTTGTTTTTTATAAAACTATAGTAGTACTTATCTGTTATCTACTGTGTATCCTGTGCTTGAATGGTTGCCCCCATGGCTACACAGCAGCTTGTTTTTATAAACTATAGTAGTACTTATCTGTTATCTACTGTGTATCCTGTGCTTGAATGGCTGCCCCCATGGCTACACAGCAGATTGTTGATATAAACTATAGTAGTACTTATCTGTTATCTACTGTTGTATCCTGTGCTTGAATGGCTGTCCCCATGGCTACACAGCAGCTTGTTTATATAAACTATAGTAGTACTTATCTGTTATCTACTGTGTATCCTGTGCTTGAATGGCTGGCCCCCATGGCTACACAGCAGCTTGTTTATATAAACTATAGTAGTACTTATCTGTTATCTACTGTGTATCCTGTGCTTGAATGGCTGTCCCCATGGCTACACAGCAGCTTGTTTATATAAACTATAGTAGTACTTATCTGTTATCTACTGTGTATCCTGTGCTTGAATGGTTGCCCCCATGGCTACACAGCAGCTTGTTTTTATAAACTATAGTAGTACTTATCTGTTATATACGGTGTATCCTGTGCTTGAATGGCTGCCCCCATTGCTACACAGCAGCTTGTTGATATAAACTATAGTAGTACTTATCTGTTATCTACTGTGTATCCTGTGCTTGAATGGCTGTCCCCATGGCTACACAGCAGCTTGTTTATATAAACTATAGTAGTACTTATCTGTTATCTACTGTGTATCCTGTGCTTGAATGGCTGCCCCCATGGCTACACAGCAGCTTGTTTATATAAACTATAGTAGTACTTATCTGTTATCTACTGTGTATCCTGTGCTTGAATGGCTGCCCCCATGGCTACACAGCAGCTTGTTTATATAAACTATAGTAGTACTTATCTGTTATCTACTGTGTATCCTGTGCTTGAATGGCTGCCCCCATGGCTACACAGCGGTTTGTTTATATAAACTATAGTTGTGTTTCTGAAGCAAACACACACATTTTACGCAGGGTCACACTGGAGCCTTGGGGATCACCAGGGCTGCAAAATGAAGGACCCTCTTTTTTTGCAGCCCTGGTGATCCCGTTTTTTCCCGGTGTCCCGCTGGCCCAGTCCGACCCTGGTTTTATCAGTACAGGGCAAAAGTATATAATATTGTCATACCTTTAAAATGCTTTAATTTGTTGGTGTTACTTTTCTGTTAAGAAATGCTACAGTAGGAAAAAATTTAAATTGCACCTGTGTCGCTGTTGAACGAATGAAGCCTAAACGTTTCTAACATTTCTATTTGTGTGGGTGGACAATCTGTGCTTTAATAAATATGAATAGAGATAATTTTATTTAGACTTATGACACATTTCAACACTGCCCGTGTGAGCCAAAAAAACCAAAAAACATGTCTAACGGAAGTTTTCTTCAATTGCAAATGTAACAAATTCAACGGCTTGAAACTTATTACAATAACATGCAATGAGAACCCACGATGAATATTCCGGCTAAAGAAATTAGGTTTCGGCACATGATTATAACTTTCCACCGTTTTCACGTACTGGAGTCAATCGATGCTTCCGCACGGGTTATATTCATAGCTCAGATGTAGAAGATGTAATTATTATTATCAATTTATACTGGTGGAATCAGAGAATATTATGCAGAAACAGAGGCTACCCCTGAATAACCAATTAGTTTATCAAGTGTACAAACATATTTAGGCCATTGGAAAGCTGAAATGACTTGTGATGAATGACTGGACCTTTCCAGCATATTAATGTCAGGACACTTCATCATTTTCAGTATGAAAACTTCCATCTGGTTTCCAATCAGCCCACATTAACAGAGCAATCATTTACCTCTTCCCCCCAGTGAGTTCCTTGCTAATTATATATTATATATTATGATTGGGCAATCAGTTGATTTTAGATTTCTCTTCATCATATATTAACACATCATTCAGCTCCAGCCAGTGCAGCATGGAACACCCTATGGTCCACTGTAGGGAGCTCCTCGGAAACATGTTGCGCAGTGCGACTCCATCATGAAAAAAAGAAATAGCGACGGCACTAACAGGCTCATGATTACAATGTTATACTATTCCAGAGCCTGAGGGGCACATTTATTAACTTCGAGTGAAGGATTGGAATAAAAAATACTTTGAATTCCGAAGTTTTTTTTTGGCTACTTCGACCATCGAATTGGCTACTAGGGATGTCGCGGACTGTTCGCCGGCGAACATCGACCGTTCGCGTCCGCCGAATGTTCGCGAACGTAACGCAACGTTCGCCAATTTGGGTTCGCCTTAGCTGGCGCTTTTTTTTGCCATTTCTCCCCCAGACCAGCAGATACATGGCAGCCAAACAGGAAGCTCTCCCTCCTGGACCACCCCCACACCCCCTGGACCACTCCCCTTCCATATATAAACTGAAGCCCTGCAGCGTTTTTTCATTCTGCCTGTGTGTGCTTGGAAGAGCTAGTGTAGGGAGAGAGCTGTTAGTGATTTGAGGGACAGTTGATAGTAACTTTGCTGGCTAGTAATCTACTTGATACTGCTCTGTATTGTAGGGACAGAACTCTGCAGGGATTTGAGGGACATTTCAGGTTAGGTAGCTTTGCTGACTAGTAATCTACCTTCTACTGCAGTGCTCTGTATGTAGCTGCTGTGGGCAGCTGTCTGTCCTGCTGCTGATCTCTCATCTGCATCTGTTCTTCAAACCACTGCCACCTAGCTGTGTGAGCTTTTTCACATTCTGTCTAAATATCAATAATAATACCGTCTCCAGAAACACCACCTGAGTGACGTTTTCCAAGCAGCAATAATATATTCCGTATCCACTGCTGTAGTGTATACGTTGACCTTGCAGGCATTATTTGCCCAGTGTGTTCTTCAAACCACTGCCACCTAGCTATGTGAGCTTTTTCACATTCTGTCTAAATATCAATAATAATACCGTCTCCAGAAACACCACCTGAGTGACGTAGTGTGATTTCTGCCCTTTACAGCACAAAACGCAGCGCTGTGTCAACAATGGATTTTTTAGAAACATATTTGCCCTTGATCCCCCTCTGGCATGCCACTGTCCAGGTCGTTGCACCCTTTAAACAACTTTAAAATCATTTTTCTGGCCAGAAATGTCTTTTCTAGCTTTTTAAAATTCGCCTTTTTTCGCATTTTTGTCCGGACGTTCGCGAACATGTTCGCGAACATTTTTTCCGACGTTCGCTACATCCCTATTGGCTACTTCGACCTTCGAATACGACTTCGAATCAAACGATTCGAACTAAAAATCGTTTGACTATTCGACCATTCGATAGTCGAAGTACTGTCTCTTTAAAAAATACTGCGACCCCCTACTTCGCCACCTAAAACCTACCGAGTACCAATGTTAGCCTATGGGGAAGGTCCCCATAGGCTTTCTAGGCAATTTGGGATCAAAGGAAAATCGTTCTATCGATGTATTAAAATCCTTCGAATCGAAGAATTTAATCATTCGATCAAACGATTTTTCCTACAATGGATCGAACGAACGAATTGTGGTAAAACCTTTGACTTCGATATTCGAAGTTGAAGGATTTTACTTCGACCAATAGTAAATGTGCCCCTGAGTGTAACGATCTCGTTATCGGGAACCTTGCTTAATAATGGGTTCACTCACAATGCACAGGGGATCCCTGCGGATTCCGGTGTTCACTGAGGCCCATTTGGGGCCCCGGGCTTTCTGCTTCGGAAAACACAAAGGAAAGTGCGTAACGACAACAACAAGTCCGTAAACAAGTTACCGGCAAGGATTTAGAGGAGACGTGGCTGAGAATCAGGCAAGAGGTTCAAGGCAGGCGGCAAGTATCAGAGTTAAAAATCAGGCAGGAGTCAAAAACCAGGAATTCAAATTTATCACATCTCAACCATGGAAATAGTCCTAATTCGAATAAAACCTAAAATCTGACAAATTCATTTACAAGTCAATGGGGCAGAGGTCCGTTGAGCCATTTGGAGATGTTAATAGCCTTCCTGACATTCGGGGTTTTTTTCGGGGGAAAAACTTGATTCATACGAATCAAATACGATTGTAATTTTGCGGTCAGAACCATTTGATCGAATATTACACATTCCAATTATTTCTTAATTGTATTCGAATTAAAAACAATTCACATGAAACTTTGATAAATGGGCCTCCCATTAATTTTAATATGAAGCCTTCCCTGCTATGCTATTCTTTTAGATCCTACAGACAGAGCATGACACAAGGCAAGGGTGACCATTCTATTTGTATTGACAATCATGTTGATAGAATCCGTGACCGGAGTAATGGGAATACAACAAATGTTGATTGTATGCCGATAGGCTTGTTGTTCTGTGCCATCAACACAGTAGGCTGCATATTCTTTGAAGACAGTGTCCTTCTGTCGATCTGCTTCAGATCCAAGATGGCAGCACAATGTCCACCATGGGATGTCACCATGTTGCACTTTGGAAATTCAAAATAAAAGATGGCAAAGACCAATGCCCAAATATAGGTCTTTCTTGTTAAAGATCCTGAGTGCTGCTAAATAGTTTTCTTGCTTTGATCCATTGGTTCCTGACCTCCTTCTTTGACTCTGACTTTGCTGCTTGCTGTCTGCCCTGATACTTTTGCCTGCATATGACAACATAACCCGTATATACCACAAATTTGACTTTTCTGCAAACAGCCAATAGGCCCTGACAGCTTCCAACCAAGGTTGACTGTAGATGCTTCTACATTTCCATAAATCTCATGGAAGCAGTTATATAGAGCAGCTCACACACGGTGCTTTTAAACTAGGACAAATCTGAAATCATTAAACATGCTTGGAATTTGATGAATTGATAATGAGCTATCTTTCAGAACGCATGGTTTCTGTATCCCAGGAAAAATTTCCTGCAGTCTATGGAATATACCATTTATAATTAACTGTCACTGGTATAGGCTTACTAATATTCACTAGACTGTGTCTGTAATTAGCTTCTTCATCCAGCTCAAGGCTTTCCTCTGGGTTCAAAATATAATCTTTTAAAGCAAAATGTCACAGTGATAAAACGACAAATGTCAACGTGCCTTAAAGATTGACCTTATTGTTCTCTCACCTGATTGTAAAAAAAACAAAAACAAATTAACTTCTTAATTACTCCCATTTTCTTATTCGACACATGGGGTGGGTGGATTTCGCTGCTCGTTAGTGGTGCTTATAAATCTTTCGTTAAGGAGAAAACAATAGTGGCAGGATGATATTATAGTACGGTGTATATTCTTTTATTCTCCCGCATTATCAACGGAAAAAGTAATTACATTTGTGAATCTTTTGAACTTGTGCATAAAACATGCATCATTGAATAACATAAGATAATAAAATATAGATAGATAGATAGATAGATGATTAAATAGATAGATAGATAGATAGATACATAAATAGATACATGACTAAATAGATAGATAGATAGATAGATAGATAGATAGATAGATAGATAGACAGACAGACAGACAGACAGACAGATAGATAGATAGATCATTAAATAGATGATCGATAGATACGTGATTATATAGAGATAGATAGAGATAGATAGATAAATAGATACATGACTAAATAGAGAGAGAGAGAGAGAGAGAGAAAGAGAGATAGAGAGATAGATAGATAGATAGATGATAGACAGACAGACAGATAGATAGACAGATAGATGATAGACAGACAGACAGATAGATAGATAGATAGATAGATAATAGATAGATAATAGATAGATAAATAGATAGATAGATAGATGATAGATAGATAATAGATAGATAGATAGATAGATAGATAGATAGAGAGAGAGAGAGAGATAGATAGATAGATAGATAGATAGATAGATAGATAGATAGAGAGAGAGATAGATAAATAGATAGATAGATAGATAGATGATAGATAGATAGATAGATGATTAAATAGATGATCGATAGATACGTGATTAGATAGAGATAGATAGATAGATAGATAGATAGAGAGATAGATAGATAGATAGATAGATAGATAGATAGATGATAGATAGATAGATGATAGATAGATAGATAGATAATAGATAGATGATAGATAGATAGATAGATAGATGATTAAATAGATGATCGATAGATACGTGATTAGATAGAGATAGATAGATAGATAGATAGATAGAGATAAAAAGATAGATGACTAAATAGAGAGAGAAAGAGAGAAAGAGAGAAAGATAGATAGATAGAGAGATAGATAGATAGATAGATGATTGATAGATAGATAGATAGATAGATAGATAGATGATAGATAGATAGATAGATAGATGATAGATAGATAGATGATTGATAGATAGATGATAGATAGATAGATGATAGATAGATAGATAGATAGATAGATAGATGATAGACAGACAGACAGATAGATAGACAGATAGATGATAGATAGATAGATAGATAGATAGATGATAGACAGACAGACAGACAGATAGATAGATAGACAGACAGACAGACAGATAGATAGATAGATAGATGATAGACAGACAGACAGATAGATAGACAGATAGATGATAGATAGATAGATAGATAGATAGATGATAGATAGATAGATAGATAGATGATTAAATAGATGATCGATAGATACGTGATTAGATAGATAGATAGATAGATAGAGATAAAAAGATAGATGACTAAATAGAGAGAGAAAGAGAGATAGATAGATAGATAGATAGATAGATGATTGATAGATAGATAGATAGATAGATAGATAGATAGATAGATAGATGATAGATAGATGATAGATAGATAGATAGATGATAGATAGATAGATAGATAGATAGATAGATGATAGATAGATGATAGATAGATAGATAGATAGATAGATAGATAGATGATAGATAGATAGATAGATAGATGATAGACAGACAGACAGATAGATAGATAGATAGACAGACAGATAGATAGATAGATAGATAGATAGATAGATAGAGATAAAAAGATAGATGACTAAATAGAGAGAGAAAGAGAGAAAGAGAGATAGATAGATAGATAGATAGATAGATAGATAGATAGATAGATAGATGATAGACAGACAGACAGATAGATAGACAGATAGAGATAGATAGATAGATAGATAGATAGATAGATAGATAGATGATAGATAGATGATAGATACTGTAGATAGATAGATAGATAGACAGACAGATAGATAGATGATAGATAGCTTTACTAGTCTCCATACTCCTAAGATACAAAATGTATAAGATACACAGAGGTTTGCAATATTTCTTATTTTTAGAGGAAAGCACCATTGATAGTTTTTCTTAGTTTTCCTTTAAATCTTAGACACATTTGAAAAATGATGCCACGTCATCTATAGTGTGAAGTGATGGGCGAATTTGAATTCGATGCGCCTAAAAATTCACTGGAAATTTGCGGCACACAGCGAAAAATTTGCGAAATGGCGCAGGCGTCTCGTTTTTGACCCAGCGTCTGTTTTTTGGACACCGATGCAAATTCGCTGGCGAAAATATGCCAGCATCCATTTTTTTTTGACGCCAGTGAATTTTCGCTGCGGTTTCGCAAATCACTGGAATTCACCGCAAATTTGCTCCTGCCCAATAAATTCGCCCATCACTAATAGTGTGTACTTGTTTAATAATAAAATGCAATATCTACAAATTGTTATGTTTGGACACAGATCCCTGTATTGAGCCGTACTGTACATCTGCAGACAGGAGTGAGATTAAAATACCTTGTCTTTTACTAAACCTGCCACTGGCCATTTGGGGTTTAGGAGCTGGAGATGTTGGGAACTTATTACAAAATAAAATCAATACTTCTTCCCCGAAGATGCCAAGATTTAAGAACTTTTTTGTGGGTTGCCATGGTGACAGAATACAGGTCTGTGGCTTTTGGAGCTCTGTCTTTTTAAATTGACACATGAAATCCAGCGGAGCGTTGAACTTGGAGGGTTTTATTTTTACTGCGGGTGGAAAAAGGCTACGAAAGTCACACATTTCAATCTGTGTATTAGCTTGACCTCTAATTCTTTTATCGAATGCTGAAAATGTAACCGATGAATGAAATAAAGGGCTGCTCCACCAAAAACAGTTGCAGTCAAAGGAAATGTCATTTTAAGCAACTCCTCGTATTTTTCAGCTACTGGATATATTTCCATTAATGTTTTGTTAGTAGAAAACAGCTGAATTTGTAGAAATTTGCTGAAAAGTTTTAATCGCCTCTATTTATGAGCAGAGATGCTTCCTGGTTGCCAAAAAGCCAAGTATTAAAGGGGAAAATCTGAACCATGGAATCAGGACCTCTAAGCCTGTGAACATGTAGGGGATCTGTTATTTGGAAACCTGTTACCCAGAAGGCTCAGAATTACGGGAAAGCCATCTCCCATTCATATCATTATAAGCAAATAATTCTGAATCTTAAAAATGAATACAGGTATGGGATTCACTATCCGGAAACCCATTATACAGAAAGGCCATCTCTCATAGGGGCAAATTCACTAAACGACGAAGCGCCTAACGCTAGCGTGAATTCGCTAGTGTTGCTTCACACCCTTACGCCTGGCGAATTTGCGCAGATTTCCTTCGCCACCTCAGAACAGGTGAAGGGCAATAGAGTAGATAGGGATTGCTTCAAAAAAAGTAAAAAAATTTTCTAAGTCCCAAAAAACGCTGGCGTTTTTACTTTATTATGGCTGATAGGCTGAAAAAGATCGAAAAATCGAAACATTTCCTAACTCATGGCACCCGAAATATACAGTGGGCACATGTGTAGGGCAAAACACAAATTTTATTTGATGTTTTGAAGGTTTCCCAGGCTTGTGTAGTGATTCTACGAATACTTCCATTGTAAATTCAATTTGGCGCCGTATGCAAATTAAGCATCGCTAGCGCAACTTCCCAACCTTATGCTTCCCCTGAGCGCAACTTCGGATTTTAGTGAATTTGCGGAGCGCTGGCGAAAATACGCCTGGCGAAGTGCGGCGAAGCGCGGCAAAACGGACGCTGGCGCAACTCCGAATCTTAGTGAATGTCCCACATAGACTCTATTATAATCAAATAATCCAATTTTTTTTAAATGATTTCCTTTTTCTGTGTAATAATAAAACAGTAGCTTGTACTTGATCCCAACTAAAACATAATTAATCCTTATTGGAAGCAAAACCAGCCTATTGGGTTTATTTCATGTTTACATGATTTTCTAGTAGACTTAAGGTGTGGAGATCCAAATTACGGAAAGATCCATTATACGAAAAAACCCAGGTCTCAAGCATTCTGAATAATAGGTCCCATACCTGTACCTTGTCCTTGCACCATTTAAGTTTAAATTGGGTTACAGGGTACACATATACAGAATATAGAATATATATATATATATATAGAGAGAGAGATACAGATCAGCTCTGTAGAATACAGTGAGCTTTGTTCTTACACAGGAGAACGACTACTTAATTTTACTGATTGTAATAAAAATCTTTGTTTCTTTAACTATTATACCCGGTTTTCAATGGTCAAGCCACCTTCATCATTTCTCCTTCTTCCTCTGGAAGAAACAGTAATAAAGAGAAAAAGAGAAAAAGCACCTTACTGATAGTGATGGGCGAATTTAATCGCCAGGCGCGAATTCGCGGCATCAAAAAATTTTTTTTTTCGAAAAAACGGACGCCGGCGCCAAAAAAGGGGCCCGGCGTCAAAAACGGGCGCCGGCGTCTCAAAAACGAGGCGCCGACGTCGTTTCGCGAATTCGCCCATCACTACTTACTGAATAATTAACAGTTGATTTATAATTGATTGGTTGGAAAACGTATAAATTGTTCCTATAACAGAAGCCATCGCCACAGGACAGGACAAAACAAACACATATATAGGGTAATATTGTTTTGTATGTGTCACCCCTTTTTGTGCTCGAAGGATATTGGTTAAATCCACCACACTATGGGGGGAATTCCCAAAAGTGTCGGGAACGAAAAAAGGTCTTTTAAATGCCGTGTCGAAGTACCAGCCGGCAAATTCGCCAATTTTCCAATGTGTAAGACACTTTTGAAATAGTGTCGTTAAAAGTTTTCGGACAAAAATCAGAGTTTTTGGGTGAAGTATCCAAAAAAATCTTGATGAAAATCGGATGAAAAATCTAAAAAAAACCGTTGAAAATCTGATTTTTTTTGCCGGAACCAATTTTTGGGGAAAATTTTTTCTAATAAATAAGCGCAAAAAACCCGAGCGGATTTCATCGGAGTTTGTAGCAGAAAATATTGAGATAAATTTGGACTTTGATAAATAACCCCCCCATAGGGGTATATTTATCAAAAAGTGAAGTTAATAGTGTAGTTCCGCCACTAGAGTGAAATTCATTTCTATGGGATTTTTATAGGCGTATTTATGAAAGGGTAAACTTTCACTTTCACCCATTGATAAATACGCCTTTCAAAATCCCATAGAAATGAATTGAGAGCTGCGGAATTTCACTCTAGTGGCGGAACTTCACTCTTTAATAAATTTACCCCATAGTGTGGTGGATTTATCCAATATCCTTCAAGCACAAAAAGGGGGGA
Organism: Xenopus laevis; assembly: GCF_017654675.1. Lineage (NCBI taxonomy): Eukaryota > Metazoa > Chordata > Amphibia > Anura > Pipidae > Xenopus > Xenopus laevis. The sequence continues at coordinate 5,406,422 of NC_054380.1, forward strand.
CATATACAAAACAATATTACCCTATATATTTGTTTGTTTTGTCCTGAGCCTTTGGCGCTGGCTTCTGTTATAGGTTCTGTGTTTTGGACAAGTAAAAGCCGGATAACGACCGTGAATACAATTGAACCTTGGGACTTTCTAATCATTTTTTGGACACAACTTATAAATTGTGACGAGCAAATGTTTTGGTGAAAAATTCGGAAAAAGTCAATAGGTGTCAATATTTTTTTTTTTTATGCGTGACAATTTTTTTACACTCCAAATGCATTAAAGGTCAATGGAAGTTTTTCTCATGGCAACTTTTTTTGTTTCGGCGACTTTTTTTTCCCAAATGCATTAAAACGTATAATTAGGTAAACTGTAGCTCATCAGTCCCGGTTCTTCTGTAGGTTATCCTGCACGGGGGTCTTGAGTCTACACCCCGATTGAGACGATTGAAGAACAAATGGACAAATCCAAGGCAGTAAACTTCGACTGCAAAATGTTTTATTGGGGAAGTAGATGCTCCACTACATTATTGATTATGAAAGGGGCCAATATTAATTATCCGACTTCAGGGAAGGAAATAAAACGTAGTTTTTTTTGCTACACCACCGATTTTGTTGTGAATGTTTTGAAGTGCCCGTGTGGGATGTTATACGTCGGTAAAACAATTAGAAAACACTATTGCCTAAATTAAAGATGTATATGAATATTAAAAATTTGTTCTGTTTAGTAAATATTCAAACAATAAGATCTTTCTCCAGAAATCAGGTGGTGTTCCATGGTCTGTGCCAATAATATAATTCCTCACAAGGACAAATAAGTCATCTCTGAAACATCTTGATATTTTCACAATGCCGAACTGACATTCTGGTGAATGAAACCAGGTTTTAGAGAGAAGGGGAGGAAAGGAGGCTTCCCCATAGTGAATTATCTTCAATTCAACTTGGTTTAAGTAGGAAAAGATCACGGATAGCTAAAGGCAAGCTGCCAAGTAGAGTTTCATTTCTTATTCACAGAAAGAGTCAAACTGTCAGATCGGCCCAGCTGTTTCACTGTTGTTGCAGAATGACGGTTAAATAACAGTTTCAAATATAATGTTACCTTCAAACCCACTGCAACTTCACATTATGTTATATAGTTCTGCCTATTTTACCATCTCTCTTTTCATTTCATATTTTCATTTGCCTCATCTTGCCCTTTAACCTGTAAAGCTCTGGGAATTGAGCTGGGAACCTCTTGGTTGTTGGTTGGTCTCCTTCACCACAGGGCCGGAGCAGCTGTCAACTTATCTTTCTCATTCCCTCTCATTCTCATATTTTCACTTGGTTTCCCATCACAACTCTTGAGCTTGAGTACTGTGGCTAGTCCCTAGATCTTGCTCCTTTTGCCTTGTTCAGCCTCATGGCCTGTTTCTGATCCTGCTACAGTCCTGTTCCTGAGCCTCCTCTAGTTTTGATCTTGATCCAGTCTTGATTCTGCTCCAGTCCTGTTCTGGTTCCAGTCCTATTTCTGCTGCACCTATTGACACAAAGCTATATGGTAACTGTAGCTACTGGGTTCCATAATGCCCACGATTGAATGGGAGAGGCAGCATGGAGGCTATGGCACTTGGTGCAACTATGGGAAGTGCAAGGAGAACATTTGGATGCATTCAGGGTCGGACTGGGGGCCCGGGGCCCACCGGGACTTGCTGTCCAGTGCCCCCCCCTACGGACCCCCTGGCCCCCCTATCGCGACGCCGCACACAGCTGCACATGCACATAAGAAGTGCATGGTGCACATGCGCACATAGACCTGCACGGAGCGCATATGCACACAGAGCCGCACAGAGTTGTGCGGCGCCCCAAATTGGTTTTTATTTTAGGACCAGGAGATCAGGAGAGGGAGTCTAGCCCATGAGGGCCGGGGCCCACCGGGTTTTTTCCCGGTATCCCGCCGGGCCAGTCCGACCCAGGATGTATTTGCATCCAGTATCGGACTGGGGGGCCAGGGCCCACCGGGCCTGCAGCCTCAGTGGCCCCCACACCATTCCTCGGGCTCCCCCAGACATAAAGTCCTCAGTCTCTGCACTCCTCCCCTCCTGCGTGCCCACTTCTCTCTCTAGCGTGAGATCGTCCGCACCCCTTTCTAGTGAGCGTCAGCGAGGTAAGGAGAGGGAGTTGCAGGGAGCAGGTCTGGATCGGCAGTGCCCAAAAGAGCCAAGGCCCACTGGGTTTTTTCCTGGCGTCCCACCAGCCAGTCCAACCTTGTTTGCATCCAATTTAGCCTGACCACACTCACAGCTGCATTTGTCAATGACCTCTATCATCTACTTTGAATCTTACCAGTGTCGGACTGGCCCACCGGGATACCAGGAAAAGTCCCGGTGGGCCCACGCGTCAGTGGGTTCTCATGCTGCTAAACATTTGGCCTATTTCATGGCTTTTCTCTATTTCTATGAGAACAAAGAGGCTAAATAGATTGAAAATAGAGTATCGTATGTAAAGAAAAGAAAAGAGACTAGGAGAATAGAGGCTAAGCGAGCAGAGGAAGAAAAATAATACTAAGAGTGGGCCCCTGGCCAAGATTAATTGGTGGCCCCTGGCCAAGATTTTTGGGTGGGCCCCTGGTGTCCCAGTCCGACACTGAATCTTGCTGTCTGTATCTGCAATGTACATATAATAAGTGAACCTTATATACTGTTATATGACCATGGCCCTCACCAGCACATACAGGTGCCCCATGACAAATCCCAAGTCTACGCAAACTCCACCCACATATTGTTATGCCACTTTTTCAGGTCCACTTTATGGCAAGCGATGAGAGTATCAATATATCCTATTCTTTATTTCAGCTTTTGAATTAAGTACCTCTAAGAAAGTCATAGGAGTAGAAATTAGAGCATAAAAAACAACTTTGTACTTTATATAAATCATTTTTAGTTGTATAAACCCATGTAATTGTGGGACTTTCTTTTCTTGCTTTTCTTACTATTGTCCCCTGTAGAGAAATACTTTTTCGATTCTCATTTAAAATAAACACATTTACAAGGAGAATCTGCTCATACAAATGTTGCTTCCCGTGTGCCGGCATCAATCTTGCCATGAAAGACTGGGACTTTAATATCAGCCTTTAATGAGTTTAATATTCTCAGTTCAATTAAATTTCTTCTCTTTGTTTATAATTTGAGGCATCAGCATGTTTCTCATTATTAATAAACATCTAATATCCCCCCCAAATTTCAGACTTTCAGTTTTTAATGCGTTTTGAATTAGTGTTATGACCTGTGTTAGAATATAATTACTTCTTGTGCTTTTTGTTCTTAATTTTCTGTTATTAAAAATATGTTTGGCTGCAAAATATGTGACTTCATATAAGCCGTTTTCCCGGAGGGTTTTAGCAGGTAGGATAAATGTATACTTAATATACTATATTTGCTTTAGAAGCAACGATATAGTTTATGTATGATGTGCAATACAGTTGTAAGAAACCTACCCTGGTAGGTCTAGTGGGCAGCAGCGTCCAGCCGCGTCCTTGCGTGGACGCCCGCTGCGCCACTCCTGATGCGGGCGCCATCTTGGATTCCTAGGGCGCGCGCGGCGCGCCTGCGCGTCTCTTAAAGGCATGATTGCGTCAGCGCGCAATGGCGTGAATTTTCGCACGTTTTGGCGTGATTGGGACCCTACTTAAGGCCCATTCAGACCTGTAGCCAGTGCCCGTTATAGGATCATATCCTGTGGTTTCCTGATCCTTGTGCTACCTGTTCCTGAATTTGCTATCCTGACTGCTATTCGGTGTTTGACCCAGCCTGTTCCTGACTATTCTGACCTCTGTATCCTGATCCTGCCTGTTTATTGACTACCGAGCCTGCCTGATCCTGTTTATCTGATTACCCGGTTTTGACCCTTTGCCTGCCTAACGACAACTCCTTCTGCCTGATCCAGTCTGTCTGATTACCTGGTTTTGACCCCTTGTCTGCCTGACGATTCTGTTATCTGCCTGTCCTGACCCGGTCTGTCCTGTTTCCGTGACCACCAGACGCCTTGTCCTTGACCTTCTGCCCAAAGACTCTATCTGGTCGTGCCCCTTTGCCAGCCAGAACATCTCGCCTTGTACCCCTCATTAAGTCCAGGTGGCACCCAATTAAGCTGAGGGCTCCTCCCGAAGCCCAACGGTGGTCAGACTACTTGTGAAGCCGAGCCGAGACCAGGGTACTTGGCACTTGTTATGGTATTGGGTGCCGGCCGTGACATTATAACGGGCCCGTGATAGAACTTGTTTTCTAGTGGTTTCCTGAGCCTTGTGCATCTGATCTGTATCCTGTCTGTTTGATTACCCGTGTTTGACCCAGTCTGTTCTTGACTACTCTGCATTCTGTATCCTGACCCTTGCCTGTCTACGACAACTCTTCCTGCTTAACCCCTTGATTGATAACCCGGTTTGACCCTTGCCTGCCTGATGATTCTTGATATCTGCCTGCCTCGACCCAGCCTGTCTGACCATCCTTCTGCCTAATCCTTTGTACCGTGACCTTCAGCCCAAAAGACTCTGCTAACAGTCGTGCCCCTTTGCCAGCCAGAACATCTCGCCTTGTACCCCTCGTTAAGTCCAGGTGGCACCCAAGTAAGCTGAGGGCTCCTCCCAAAGCCCAACGGTGGTCACACTACTGGTGAAGCCGAGCCGAGACCAGGGTACTTGGCACTTGTTCTGGTATTGGGTGCCGGTCGTGACAATATGGGAGCTGCTATCAACATTTTAAAGGTTTTTAGTGCTTACAGTGGCATTGCAGATACACTGTTTGTAATACAATAGTGATTAGTGATGGGCGAATAAATTCGCCTTGCACGAATTTGCGATGAATTTCCGTGCTTTGCTGCCAGCGAATAAATTTGTGAAACTCCTGTGAAAATTTGCAAACATTTTGGACGTGTTTCCAAAAAGTCGCTCACGCCAAAATTGCTGCGCGCCAATTTTCGAGTTTCACAATTTTTTCACACATTTTTTGCAGTTTCACAAATTTCGCAGGGAAATGCGCAAATTTTTTGGCGAAGCAAAACGGGAGAAATTCGCCCATCACTATAACTTAAGTGTGTGCACCATTGCAGGGCAGCCAGGGGTCCCCCTTTTGAATTTAATTTGGGAAGAGTAAATTCATTCATAGGAAATAAAGACAATGTGAGAGTTGTCAATCCTTGCGTTATATATTGATTGTTTACATGCATGGAGTTCCTTCTGACAATACAGGTATGGGAACCGTTATCTGGAAACCCATCATCCAGAAAGCTCTGAAATACGGGAAGGCCGTCTCTCACAGACTCCATTTTAATCAAATAATTCTAAATTTTCAAATTGATTTTATTTTTCCCTCTTATAATAAAACAATACCTTGGGCTTGATCCCAACTAAGATATTATTAATCCTTATTGGAGGCAGAACAGTTCTGTTGGGTTTAATTCATGTTTAAATGATTCCTTAGTAGACTTAGCGGGTTATTTATTAAAGTCTGAATGCAAAAAACCCGATCCAAATTTTTAGTGGAAAAAAATCTTGAATTTTTCAAGATTTATTGTACCCTGAGGCCGCGAAAAGTCTGATTCCAAAAATACTCCATCTTCAACCTGTCGAGGTCCTGCAATCTGAAGATATTTCAGGTTTTTGGACTTATGACTTTTTGGGCATCAAATCGGAAAAATTCAGGTTTTCACGCAAAAATCTGAAAAAGTCACGTTTTTCCCAATCCATTTTTTTCGAGCTTTTTTATTGATAAATAAGGGCAAATTGTGGATTCTAGTTTGGTCTGACTTTTGTTTTATTTGAAAAATCAGAAAAAAATGGATTTTGATAAATAACCCCATTAAAGTATGGAGATCCCTTAGCTGGAAAAACCCCAGGTCCTGAGTATTCTGGATAACAGGTTGCATACCTTTATACAAATTCTGTGTGATGTGAATAGGGACAATTTTGCTGTAAAATTTTGAATCCAAGTACTGGTATGGGACCTGTTATCCAGAATGCTCGGGACCTGGGGTTTTCTGGATAAAGAATCTTTCCATAATTTGGACCTTCATACCTTAAGTTTACTACAAAATTATTAAAATATTAAATAAAGCCAATAGGCTGGTTTTGCTTCCAATAAGGATTAATTATATCTTAGTTGGGATCAAGTACAAGCGACTGTTTTATTATTACAGAGAAAAAGGAAATCATTATTTGATTATAATGGAGTCAATGGGACACATATTGGGATTAAAAAAGAAGTGCAGGGATGTGCTGTGATTATGGGCCGTAAAATGTAGCTGCCTTGTTTATGGTCATACTGTAAATATAATCCTGTTAATTAAAGGTATACCACATGCTGTGATGCAATTAAAACTGTGAAAGCCAAAACAATACAAGAAGAGATGATAAAATATCTGTATTGTACAAGAGTTGCCGCTCCATCACGGGCTGAATTGCCCAGATGCAGGGAACTTTTAAGGGTTAACGCAGATGCTTCCAGAATGATGAAGCCTGCCAGGAATATTAATTAGCTAGGAGATGATTAGCTCATGATAATTGGTTCTTAATTAAGCACAATTAAGGAACTTAGCATGTTTCTTCCTTTAATTAGCAGTTTCAGATCAAAAAAGGCTCTATCATTATTAGCAATTTCTTAAATTAAATGTACATTAAATGTATCGACCTTTTGTCTCTAATTTAACTTATAGCAGGATATTTGGAAAATAACATATTATTTAGAATGGTCTTGACCTTAACAACTGACTACAAGAGGATTTGTGCCGTTAGGTGTTTCTTTCTATTTGCCAATATATATCGTTAGGCTAGTGAGCGAGTCCCTATTGCGTTATTCATACGTGGAACTGATGGCGAAGATTCATGGACCGAGAGCAGTAGAAATTTATGAAAAATATAACAGATTATTCTGATTTTTATGGCTCTTATATTTATTGGGGGGCTGATTCACTATGGGTCGAATATCGAGGGTTAATTAACCCTCGATATTTGACTAGGAATTGAAATCTTTCGACTTCGAATATCGAAGTCGAAGGATTTAGCGCAAATTCTGCGATCGTACGATCGAAGGATTATTCCAATTTAAACGATTTAAATCCAACGATCGAAGGAATATCCTTCGATCAAAAAAACTTAGCCAAGCCTATGGGGACCTTCCCCATAGGCTAACATTGAGTTCGGTAGCTTTTATCTGCCAAACTAGGGGGTCAAAGTTTTTTTTAAAGAGACAGTACTTCGACTATCGAATGGTCGAATAGTCGAACGATTTTTACTTCGAATCCTTCGATTCGTAGTCGAAGGTCGAAGTAGCCCATTCGATGGTCGAAGTAGCCCAAAAAAACCTTCGAAATTCGAAGTTTTTTTACTTCGAATCCTTCACTCAAATTTAGTGAATCGGCCCCTGGGTGTTGATAGGTGTTTGCTTTTATTTATGGTCGCAAGTAAAATTTGTAAGAAACTGGAAATATTTGGAAAGTTCCCCTGGTGCCAAGAAGAAACTCCTGTTTTCCTTAGATGTTTAGGCATAATAACGGGAATAGTTAATAATGGGTGAATTTGTCCTGTTGAGATCCGCCGAAAAATTTGCAAATTTCCCATGAAATTAGCAAAATGGCTGAAATTACACGAAACTTGAATTTTGCCACCGGCGTCAATTCTGACGTTCGCGTCAATTTTGATGCTGCCGTTGAAGTCATCGGTCGTCCGAATAATGTTGACGTGTGAAGGTTTTGGAGTGAGCGACTTTTCTGCCGTGCGTCCAAAATTTTTGATTCGCCAGCGAATTTTCGCTAATTTATTTGTCCCGGGGCGAAATGTGGTAATTTGCCGCTAATTCGCACCTGAAAATGCATTCGCCCATCACTAGGAATTGTGTGCCTCTAAAGCTCTTTTGTAGTGATGGGTGAATACATTTGCCGCGTCGAAAAAATGAATAAAGATTGTCTCGCGTCAAAATAATTCTGACGCCCATTGACTTTAATGCATTTGGCTGAAATAGGCACGTGTATAACAATTGTCGCGGGCGTTGAAATTGACGTGTGTCAAAATAATTTTGACGCCCATTGACCAATGCGTTTTGCGAATTTTTCCTCCTTTTCGCCAATTTCCTATTTTTTGTTGAAGCGAAACGGGACAAATTCGCCATCACTACTCTTTTGCCCAGTGTGCAACTGGCCTCCTTAGTAACGGGGGAACAATGAGGTTGTGAATCCGGAGTCAGTCAGTATTCATGAACCTGTGTGTCCTGTTCACTGTACATCATATTCAACATCGTTTTTTCTGCATTTGAAACATCATATTTTATCATTTCTGTGTGACATCACTTTGTGATTTATTGGCAAATCCCTAATCCTTAGGACGTTGCTTTTCCTTAAATTCTAGATGTTGGCAGGATGGGATCACTCAGGGAAGGAAGAACAAATGCTGTAATTTATCCAGAATGCTTGAGAATTTAGGTGGATCTTTCCATAATTTCCATGTTCATACCTTAAAGTAGAAGGAAAGGTTAAAACTAAGTAAACTTTATCAGAAAGGTCTATATAAATACACCAGAAAAACTTTCAAAGTAATGCTGCTCTGAGTCCTCTGTCAAAAGAAACAGCACACTGTCCCATTTTGCTTCATGAAAAAATTGAGAATTTTCACATATATTCATATATTTTTTTAGACTTTTTTTCTCTGCACATATTGTGCTATTTTTGGGTTACTTTTGAAGTGCCTCTTGGCTGGTGCTGGGCTGGTTTTGTAGCCGACTTTGGCTGGTTTTGAAAATTAGACCTGACAACTCTGATCGCAACCCCCTTCCTTTGATTTGCCTCAAACCACAATTGCGCCTGTGTGGATGCATCGGGCACAATTGCAGCAGACGCAACTTGAAGCTCATCTGCAATTATGGCAGATTGATGGCAAGGACACTGCATTATCGATGAGAAACATGGCGATTTGAAATTGGACTTTGCACTTTTCTATTTAAAAACTTTGATGAAGGTAGATTTCAGTAAGTTCAGTATGAGTGACACTGTACACAATATATAAGGCACTATTGCTTTAAGTGGCTTTTTACTGCTCCACTGAGCAAAGAAAATCAATATTTGTGTTATTTATTTCTCACAATCAAAATTCTATATCAACCGTGTACAATTAGATTAGTGTGTTCCTAATATAAAGTAATACCATATAGCAATAGCAAATAAAGAAAAGGGAGGAATGAAGCATTTATAGGAAAACTGTAATGTTACGGGAATATTGTGCAATCTCTAACCTGCCTCTGGCAAAACATGAATTTTTGGATCTGAAAGAAAAATCCATAGCAATTTTATTTGTCGGAGTCGGAAAAGCTGATGTGCCATGAACAGGCTGCGCAAGATCTATACTACTGTATATCTTTTTGCATATTCTTGTCTGTGTTCCTGAATAAAGACGGCATGAGGCGATAGAGCAAACACGGAGCAAATCTCTAAAGGAACATGAAATTGTTATAGCCGCTGTGTGTCTGTGTGCCAATTTGTCCAGCATATTAAAAACATGGATTTATTTAGTACTGGATGGGGCAGATTTATCAAGGGTCGAAGTGAATTCGAGGGAATTTTCAAAGTAAAAAAAATTCAAAATTCCAAGTAAATTTTTGGATACTTCGACCATCGAAAAGGATACTACGACTTTGAATTTACTTCGAATTCGATTCGAAGTAAAATAGTTTGAACATTCGATAATCAAAGTACTGAACTTCGACTTCAATACTTCACCAAATTAAACCTGGCGAAGTACTATGTTAGCCTATGAGGACCTTCTACAGCATTTTTCCTAAGTCTTCACACATCAAAGTAAAATAGTTCGATCGTATGCTAAAATTGTTCGATTCTAACAATTTAATCGTTCGATCAGATTTACTTTGATCGTTTGATGGCCAAATTCGACTTCGATATTCGAAGTCAAAGTATTTCAATTCGAGGGTCGAATTTAGAAGTATTTATCACTTCGAAATTCAACCCTTGATAAATCTGCCCCTTAGTGTTCCTTTAATAAACCCTTGTGTTTATATACAGTACAGTGGCCTTGTGTAGGGCTTTGTCATACAGAGACGCTTTAATAGGGGTCACATCCAATCGGAATATAGGGATTTATTAATTATTGTCTCAGCTTTCAATGAATACATGGGGCACAGGCCTGGGGCATAAGGCTTATTAGGATGGTGTGAAGAACGGAGGCAACTGAAGGCCCCTAAGGAGTATTTACTCTGCCAGTTCACCTGCTAAAGCGAGAGGTCACTCCAGAGAGACATGATCTTTCTGTCTAGCAAGGAGTCTAGGAAGCTGCAGGCTTTTAAAAAAGAGATTTTAAAAGGTTTCGACGTGAAACATCTGCAGAGCTGTTATTGTCCCATGGCCTGGTCAGATTGACATAAAGGAATAGATTTTTGGAAATGGGATCTAGATGGCTCTTAAATAGTAGCAGTAATACTATATGTACAGTACACACACTCATTGTGCTTAATTTATAAATATTCCCTGTAGTTTAACAAGTGGTAATCAGTTACCACTCAGTAAAAACATAACAATCACTTCTTTTCAGCACTGTAACGATTAGTTGCTTTGCAGAAAAGAGCTTTTCCAAGTCATTAAGCCCCCAATTGATTTGCATTCCATTAATCTGAGAGATATTGCTTTGCAGTTAAGGTGTAATGTTTCCTTGTTGTCTATCTGTCTGTCTATCATCTATCTATCTATCTATCTATCTATCTATCTTTAAATTGCCCACTTATCTATCTGTCTATCTTTAAATCTGTATATATATATAACCCTTTCATAACCCCTTTGTCGGCGTTACACTCCACGTGTGGCGCTTACCTGATGACACGGGACAAACCTGAGCCACTCCGCAGTGGTATTGGGAGAGACTGAGTACCTAGTACTTACCAGCACAGTGCCTCCGCCTAGTTGGATCCGGTAATGCACCTACGGGTGGCCCCAATAGGAATACAGTAATAACACACACACAGTATTGGTAAAACTGAATAACTGTTTATCTAAAATAAATGGGCAACTAAAATAGGCAGCACTCCTAACCATGTCCAAATAGGACCTCACTATCTGACTAACTAAATGAATTCAAAGTCCTTTAATGTATTCCCAACAACACAGTCTCTGAAGCTTCAAGCGCTCCTTTAGGGTACTGTCCCTTTAAACATGATACTCATTCCAAAAGTTTCTGGATGATTTGCACAGATCCTTCATGTGAGTCCAACACTTGCAGCCCTGCAGTGCGACTACCAGCCTCTTTGGATATCCAGATTGAAATCCCCTGCTGATGTTGGTTCCTCCAATCTGGATTTCTTTCACAATCTCTATCACTCCAGGCACAGTATATTTCATCCCTGTGCCAGCCTGGTCTAAATTTCTGCTTTTGGTGGGGCTTTCCAGCTCTGTGGACCCACCAACAGTTTCTCTTTCTCTCTGTCCACGTATGGTTCTCTCTGCCAGGCTTTTCTCTTCTGCCAGGTTCTGCTACTTCCTGCCGGCCACTTCCAGGCTGCTGTGTCATTTCCTGTAGCACTGAGATCACTGAACAGCTGGTTGCTAGGTAACAGCTTACAAGACACAGGCTCTGTGCCTGCTCCTTTACAGGGATAAGTGCAAGGGGTTTGCACTACTTCCCTACACTATATACGGTATCTATCTGTCTATCATCATCTAATTTAAAATCTGTTATCTATCTATCGATCAATAAATGTATCTGTGTAGCCATGTATCTTACAATGCACACAAATAACCTGGTGTATTGTGCTTAAAGGGGAACTCCACAAAAACATAACTTAAGATTTTTGAAAAGTAAACATAATTTCAAGCAACTTTGCAATATACATCAATTACAAAATATGCAGACTTTTCATGATTTTTAATGGTTTCTGACAGTTCCCTAAGCCTAGCCCCCTGCTCTCCTGCTGATCTGTCTGACTACTTTGCTGAGCTGTCTGACTGCTATTACTTTGTATCCCATCTGTCCTCAGCCTGCATCCTCCAAACCCCACAATTCCCTGCACACGTGATTTCAATAAGGAAAGGAACATCCCAGTGCAATGCATTGTGGGTTATGTAGTTCCTGCATGCTGTCTGTAAACTGTGGAGAAGTTGTTACAATTTGTAACATCAGTGTTTTTTCCCTCCTTCCCTGCCAGGATTTCAAATGATGCAGAAAGAGAAGAACTGTTACACAGCTGGATTTCAGCATAGAAAATGACATTTATTTATACTTTTTGAAGAAACAGACAACTGTGATGGGTATATTAGGGGTTTCTGTGTTATTTGGGCCTCTTTATCAGATTTTGTTTTGGAAGCCGGAGTTCCCCTATAAATAACACGTTGATGTGCTCAGCCAATCTACTGGATTTTGCAGGCTTGATTGTAGAATCCAGTGTGCAAAGTACAAAAACACAGTCTTATTTGCCCTTTGCACACGGCATTGCTAGATGTACATAACCTCTTCTATCTCATTCAGTCTGGAATTTGCTTTTCTTTCCACTGCAGCGCATTGTAACAGTCTCCAGCTGCAGAAACCATTCCAATTAATGGCAACATCAAAACCATGTTAACGTTGAAGGAGCCTCAGGGTTCCTTTGACATGATCTTGTGACCATTGGCAAATGTCAACGGGACGCACATTTCTATTACAGGAGATGTGTTTTTCCCTTTAGAATACCTTTTGAATCCCTCCTTACTTTACTTGCTGTGTTTCCTCCTGTCAATTTTTCCTACATCAGAATTTTTCTGTTAATCCTTGATTTAATAAGGGATTAGGGTATATAGGGCAAAGTAGATGTTGCTCATGCTTTCCCTCTGACTTCAGATCAATGTTTACTTCTGTCCCACCAACACTCATTTATATTCCATCGTTTTATCTTGTATTTCCCTTTATCTGATGCCCTTCTTATGCGACATTAGTGTTCTATTGATTTACTGGAGCTCTTAATCTCTCGCTGAACCTTAACCAATTCAGTTGTGAAAGCCCGAGAGACCTCTGTGACTCCTGAGAGCTCATATTTACCCCACTTGCTTTGCTTTGCCTTGTTCCCTTTCAGGTCTTTCCTCTGAGCGTTCCTATTTTTCATCTGTATGGCATTTGCATTATGGAAGGTTTTTTGAGTACGGTGAGTATAGTATTACTATAAATTACAGATTTGCTAGTGTGAATCACATTCCTCGTGCAGCTAATTATAAATAGCCCTGGGGAGGGTCACAGAGAACAATACTACTGGAAAGGGAGGTCTCCAGAGGTCTCCAGAGGACCACATCATGCAGTGCATTCCTTAAAGGGAAAAGATTTAATGAAAAAGAGAAAATTCCATAGAAAACATTGGGTGCCTTTCCTCGCTTTTTCTCTCTCTCTCTCTTTCTCCCTCTATAAATATACAGGTATAAAATCTATAATCCAGGATGTTCTGGCCCTTGGGTTTTCTGGATAAAGGATCTTGCTGTAATTTGTATCGCCATACCTTACGTCATTTAAACATAAAATAAAACCAATAGGTTTGTTTTGGCACCAACATGGATTCATGCAGTTTATTTACCGTCAATAGTAATGAGCGAATCTGTCCCGTTTCACAGAAAATTTGCGAAACTGCGGAAAAAATTGTGAAATGGCGAAATTTCACGAAACACATTGAAGTCAATGGGCGTTTTTACGCACAACAATTTTTCATGCATGCAACAATTTTTCTCGCTCCAAATGCATTAAAGTCAATGAGTGTTTTTTCTTATGGCGACTTTTTTTGTCCTAATGCATTAAAGTCAGTGGGCATTTTTTTCTTATGTGACTTTTTTGTCCTAATGCATTAAAGTCAATGGGCGTTTTTACGTGAAACAATTTTATATGCATGCAACAATTTTTCTCGCTCCAAATGCATTAAAGTCAATGAGTGTTTTTTCTTATGGCGACTTTTTTTGTCCTAATGCATTAAAGTCAGTGGGCATTTTTTTCTTATGTGACTTTTTTGTCCTAATGCATTAAAGTCAATGGGCGTTTTTACGTGAAACAATTTTATATGCATGCAACAATTTTTCTCGCTCCAAATGCATTAAAGTCAATGGGCGTTTTTTGTTATGGCGACTTTTTTGTCCTAATGCATTAAAGTCAATGGGCGTTTTTTCTTATGGCGACTTTTTTCTCCAAATGTATAAAAGTCAATGGGTGTTTTTTCTTATGAGTGTTTTTTCTTATGGGCGTTTTTTCACGGCAAATTTTCTCACAAAAGTTTGCACGTGGCGAAATTCGGAATTTTGCTGCAAATTCATCGCTGGCAAATAAATTCACTCATCACTAACCATCAAGTACATTGTATTGTTGTATTATTACAGAGAAAAAAAATCATTGTTAACAATTAGAATCATTTGCTTAAAATGGAGCCTATCACGTAATTTGTATTTTTTTTGGATAAGAGGCTCTATCCAGAAACCATATGTCCAGAGTTCGGACATATGGAAGTGCTTTTTTCATTTTGGGTAAATTAGCTTTTTCTCTGTAATAATACATTTTGGTGCAAAACAATCCGAGTTGTGTTTTTAATGTTTAAATGTGTTTAGTAGTTGGCCACCACCTTTCCAGCTATAGTCAGGTGATCCCAGTGGCGGCCATGTTTGGGAGTTTTAACCTTGAAAATAGATAGTTAAAACATAGTGTAAAATGTCTAACGAATAATAGAATTCTTAATGTAATCAGATGGATATGAGTGTAGGACCGGGCAGAAAATAAACTTGATAAGCCCTCTTTTACCATTTTTATCTTGGTATGCTTGGGGGCTCATTTACTATGAGTCGAATTTCGAGAGTTAATTAACCCTTGATATTCGACCATCGAAGTAAAATCCTTCGACTTCGAATATCGAGGGCAAAGGATTTACCGCATTTACTTCGATCGAACGATTAAAGGAAAAATCGTTTGATCGAACGATTAAATCCTTTGAATTGAACGATTCGAAGGATTTTAATCCATCGATCGAACGATTTCCCTTCGATCAGAAATTGCTTAGAAAGCCTATGGGGACCCTGATTTGAAAATAGGTTCCATTATTCCCCAATACAGGTCACTACAGATTAGAAAAACTCTACTCAGGGCTTAAGCAATATTGTTTGCGTTGTGTATAAGCCTGCTGTAGCACGGATGAGTTATCCTTCCCAACTGCCCTTTTATTATCAGGGCAGAATATGATGGCAAATCTGGCTTAAATAATAAAGGAATATTTAAATAATAAAGAAATAATTGCACAGCAAGAAGTGGTGAAGTGCTATGACTTTCCCTAGAGTATTGTACTATATAAATACCCATACCCAGATAAACACACTGTAAATCTACTGGGATAAAATACCTCAATACAATTATTAAAGGGAAAGTAGCTTTAAACATAACATGTGTTAACCAGCATATAGTTGTCATAGCCAAGCCAACATAACATAATATATAACATAAATTAAAAAAAATCTTACATAACTATACCCTAATGTCCATATAGCTGAACAGGCCCAGAATCACATTCTTCACCAACCAAATTTACTTCCTGAAGTGTCTTCCTATTCCAGCTACCATTGTGAAACTACCTTACCTTACTAAAGGTGGCCATAGACTCAAAGATCCGCTCGTTTAGCGACATCGCCAAACGAGCGGATCTTTCCCCGATATGCCACTAACGGCATGGCTATATCGGGGGTAATTCGAACGTTCGGCCGTACGATGCTCCAAGGGGCTCCGACGGGTCGGTCCGTTAAAAATCCAACCTTCCCGATCGATATCGTGGCCAGATATTGATCGGGAAGACCCGTCGGAAGCCCCCATACACGGGCAGATAAGCTGTCAAATCGGTCCAAACCACCAATATCGGCAGCTTTATCTGCCCGTGTATGGTCACCTTAACACCTCCATTGGGTTGCCAACAAACCAAGTTCTGGGCTGATGAGGAGTGGGGAAGGAGCACTCACCTGGGCCACCTTAACAGAAATGAGGAAATGGAACAATGAACTATGGCCGTATTCCCTAGTTGTCAAACCAAATAATCCAGAAATCAAATTGGCCAATCGAATTAAGAGAATAAAGGTTTTACTCAACCTTCCTACCCTGTCATGCCCCTAATTCCCTAATCTGCATCATCTGGTACCTCTTGTGACCCCACAACATCTTGCATTGTTGCATTTTAGCTATTCTGTAGGAAAGCAGCTCAAACCTCCATGTGGTTGGAACACCCAAAACCCATGCCTTTAGTGGTGGTCACTCCTCTAGAAATCAATGCAATGGTCAGTGATGGACGAATTTGCGCCGTTTTGCTGAAAAATTTGCGAATTTCGTCTCGTTTTTGACGCCGGCGCCCTTTTTTTTACGCCGACGCCCGTTTTTGATGCCGGCGTCCGTTTTTTCGGAAAAATTTTTTTTGACGCCTGCAAATTTATTTGCTGGCGGCGAATCGCGCAAATTCGCAGCGAATTCACGCCTGGCGAATAAATTCGCCCATCACTAGTCAGGAGGCACCTTTGCTAATGTAATGCAATGAGGCAGGGAGGGCATAATATAGGGTTTATATAGGGTTTAGATACAGTATGGGTAATGATGGGCAAATAAATTCACCAAATTTGTGGCGAATTTCCAAGTTTCACCGCCTGTGCATACGTTTTGCTGAGAAAATTTGCTGGTGAAAAATCAGCCACATCAAATGATCAGAATAGTCGCGCGCATAAAAATTGTCACGTGTCAAAATTATTCGTACACCCATTGACTGTAATGTATTTGGGCAAAATTGGCACTCGTATAAAAATTGTCACGAGCACCGAAATTGACACATGTCAAAATAATTTTGACGCCCATTGATGTGTTTAGCGAATTTTTTATCCGTTTCACAAATTTCGCAAGAAATGTGCAAATTTTTCGGCGAAACGGGACAAATTCGTGGTCTTAAGGTACAGTTTTTTTTTAAATATATGCCCTTGTAAAGAATGAGTTACTATTAAAATAAGGCCCAGGGAATTTGGATTCAAGAATGACCTTTCATATATGGTTATAACAGATCAGTAGCACTTCTATTATAATTGAATTATCCTTGGCATGTTCCCACAATCTGTGTCATATATGTAGGCATGTACAGTAGAATATGTGTGCAAGCCCATCATGCAATGGCAGGCAGTTTATTAGTGAATAAAATCAGAGCAGTTTCAGTGAATTCTTTAATCGAATGGGTCATTAAGTCAGGTATATAATAGATTTCATAATTTATTTTGCCTCTTTTAGAATGTTGCTTTGGCTATTGTTTACCTGCATTTTGCCCGAAAGACATTTATTTTTCCTTTGTATCATTTAATAACATTATTATTATTATAATTTGGTTTATGGGTGAATTAATCTTAGACTGTCCCTTGCTATAATGTAAAAAAAAAAAGAGAAAACAAGGCAGAGAAAATGCTGAAGAAGAACCTGCACAAACAGAGGATTGGTTTTCTGCCAGAAGCTTCGATTGTGATAATATAACACATCCCAGATGGATTTTTCTTTTGTGGTGTGAAATTAACAGCTTTGACTATCACATATAGTGCAACATGCAGCAGTAACCCCCGGGTTTTATATTCGCTGCTTCCAAGCTTCCCCGCTTGCATCTGGCAAATAAAAAAGAACATGTTTGTGCCAGCAAGTAGTTGGGAGAATATTAGTAGGGCCGGCCTTGCGCTAAACTGGGTCACAGAAGACAAGGCTTGGGGCACTAACAAAGGCAAAGACCTAACAAAGGGAGTCAAATTATATGATAGTTTCGACAGTGAAAGGAGAATTATATTTTCAACTAAATGTACTTGTTTTTGCTAAAAAATAAAAAAAAAACAAGAATTTGGATTCTATTTTTAAATTTTACATAACAGAAAGTCAGGTGCAGCTGATGCACATTACACAGCATTTGTAGCAAGATGGCTTCCTTTCTATTTCAACAAATAAAATAACATCCAAGTAGTAAAGAGAGCTCATAGAGCACCGTAAGTACAGTATGCGAAGCGGAAATCGCCATATGTGATTTCGAGTAGCGGCACCCTAAGGCCGCATGATCCTAGCGTCGGTGTCAGGGAGCCGGGAGCTCCCTCCAGGGAGGTAGTCAGGATCAAGGAGGAAGCCCTCTTGAGGGAACAAGGTCGCGGTGTCCAAAGGGTTAATCGAAGAATAGTCAGGATCCAGGCAAGAGTTCACAGGCAGGTAGATATCAACAAAGTCCAAAGTCCAGGCAAAGGGTCAGGAAACAGATCAGGAACAAGAATTAGGCAAATAGGCACACAGGAAACCCAGGATACACTTTAGGGAAGTAATCCTATACTTGGGCGCCATTCTGGCGTCTAGTTGGCATTTTTATTTTGAATTTGGCGCCATTGCGACGTCATTGACGCCCTTGCGCCGACGTCGGCGCGCTGACGTCATCACGCCGTCGCCGCTACCCACGTGGCGGCCATGGGCGCCGCCATTTTGGGAGCGACGCCGGCAAGGAGGGACGCCCCGCCCGGAGCTCTTGGACCTGCTCCGGGCGGCGATCGTGACAGTACCCCCCCCTCACGGGGGGCCTCCGGACCACCAGGACTTGGCTTCTGGGGAAATTTGGAGTGGAACTCCCTCACCAGGCGAGGAGCATGGACATCAGAGCGTCCTTCCCAGGAGCATTCTTCAGGGCCGAAGCCTTTCCACTTGATGAGGTACTGAAGAGAGCTCCTGGAGATCCTGGAGTCGAGGATCTTCTCCACCTCATATTCTTGTTGACCATCCACAGAGATGGTAGGAGGGGGAGGCTGGACAACGGAAAAGCGGTCGGAGGTAGCGGGTTTCACCAAGGAGACATGAAACACGTTGGGAATTCGCATCTCAGGGGGAAGCTGAAGTCTGACAGCCACAGGGTTGATCACCTCCGAGATGGAGAACGGACCTACGAACCTCGGACCCAACTTAGGAGATGGTACCTTCAACCGAATGTTCCTGGAAGACAACCAGACTTTATCACCGACCTTGTAGGGAGGAGAGGGTCTACGTCTACGATCTGCAAACGTCTTATGAACCAGAGCACTCTTCTCCAGGTTTGACTTGGTTGCAGCCCAAATAGCAGACATGTGGGCTGCATGGTCATCAGCGGCCGGAACATCAGACAACACAAAGTCTTGAGGGAAGGCTTGAGGATGTTGACCATAGACCGACATAAAAGGGGACCTTCCAGTGGAAGTGTGGCAGGCATTGTTATGAGCAAATTCCGCCCACGGGAGGAGATCAGACCAATCATCTTGACAAAGGGAAACGTGGTTCCTCAAGAACTGTTCCAAGGCTTGGTTCACTCGCTCAGCCGCTCCATTGGTCTGGGGATGATAAGCTGAGGAGAACTGAAGATTAATACCCAGATCTTTGCACAGGGAACGCCAGAACTTTGCCGTGAATTGGGACCCTCTGTCAGAAACGATCTCAGCCGGGAAGCGATGTAGGCGAAAAATGAACTGGATGAACAACTGTGACAACTCCACTGCAGATGGAAGCTTCCGTAGAGGAATGAAGTGGGCCATCTTGCTGAAGCGGTCAATGACAACCCAAATCACGGTGTTCCCACAGGAGGGAGGAAGTTCAACAATGAAGTCCATTGCGTCCAAGGACGAGAGGGAACAGGCAACGGCTGTAGTAACCCACTGGGGCGAGAATGGCTGGACTTGGAAGTGGCACAAACAGTACAGGCAGAAACAAAGTCTTTGACATCTTTACGGATTGTCGGCCACCAGACAAGACGCCGTAAAAGTTCAAGAGTTTTAACAGGACCAGGATGTCCCGCTTGTTTGGAACTATGAGTCTGTTGCAGAATAGGCAGACGAAGCTCAGGAGGTACAAAAGCCAATCCGATGGGGGTATCAGGAGGGGCAGAAGATTGACCAGCCAGGATTTGATCAGCAAACTGAGGGTACAGTGAAGCGATGATCTTGACAGGAGGAATAATAGGCTCTTGTCTTTCAGGAGTACGATCCACCGGAGTGAAACTTCGAGACAGAGCGTCGGCTTTCCGATTTTTGGAGCCAGGACGAAAGGTCAAGACAAAGTTGAAGCGGGAGAAGAACAGAGCCCACCTGGCCTGACGAGGATTCAGTCTCTTGAGAGAATGTATGAACTCCAAGTTCTTATGATCAGTGTAAATCGTGACCGGAATTGAAGAACCCTCTAGGAGGTGACGCCACTCTTCGAGAGCAAGTTTGACAGCCAGGAGTTATCGATTTCCTACATCGTAATTCTGTTCTGCAGGAGAAAACTTTCTGGAGAAAAAGGCACAGGGGTGCAATTTCCCATCGGTAGAATGTCTCTGGGATAGGATAGCCCCTGCACCTACCTCAGATGCATCCACCTCAATGCAAAAGGGCAACTTAGGATCCGGATGACGGAGGACTGGGGCAGAAGAAAATGCGTCTTTTAGGGACTGAAAAGCTTCTACGGCAACTGGAGGCCAGGACCTGGGATTGCCCCCTTTTCGGATGAGAGTAAGGATAGGTGCAATGCGGGAAGAAAACCCCCTGATGAATTGCCGGTAGTAGTTGGCAAATCCGATGAACCTTTGTATAGCCTTGGTGCTCAAGGGAAGGGGCCATTCTTGGATTGCTGACACCTTAACGGGATCCATCTCGAAACCTTCTGGGGAGATGATATATCCCAAAAAAGGAATCTTAGACACTTCAAAGACACATTTCTCCAACTTGGCGAAGAGAGAGTTCTTCCTCAAACGAGAGAGTACTTCTTTCACCTGGGAGCGGTGAGATTCGAGGTCTTTCGAGAAGATTAGGATGTCATCCAGGTACACGACCACAGACTTCCCCAAGAGGTCCCGGAAAATGTCATTCACAAGCTCCTGAAAGACAGCGGGGGCATTACAGAGGCCAAAGGGCATCACGAGATATTCATAGTGCCCATCCCGAGTGTTGAATGCCGTTTTCCATTCATCCCCTTCACGGATGCGGATGAGGTTGTACGCCCCACGGAGATCTAACTTAGAGAAAATCTTAGCCCCTTTCAATTGGTCAAAGAGTTCAGCAATCAAGGGTAAGGGGTACCGGTTTTTAACAGTGATTTTATTAAGGCCCCGGTAGTCAATGCAAGGACGTAGGCCTCCATCCTTCTTTTCCACGAAGAAGAAACCTGCCCCGGCAGGAGAAGTAGAAGGGCGAATAAACCCCCGCTGGAGATTTTCTTGGATATACTGCTTCATGGCAGTGGTCTCCGCTGGAGAGAGAGGATAAGTACGACCTCTAGGGGGCATGGTTCCAGGCAGGAGATCGACAGGACAATCGTATTGTCGATGTGGAGGAAGGAATTCTGCAGACTTCTTACAGAACACATCAGCGAATTCCTTGTAAAAGGGGGGTAGAGTCTTCAGATCAGACAAAGAGATATTCACCCTCTGGAGGGGTTCAGCAGGAAGACAGTGCTGCTGGCAAAATGGGCTCCAACGGGAGATCTGTCCTGCGGACCAATCAATGGAAGGATTATGCAGGCGCAGCCAAGGGAGACCCAACACAACTGGAACTGATGGGCAGGAAATAATTAGGAACGAAAGTCTTTCTTTATGCAGCGTCCCAACCTGCACAGGCAATTCCCCAGTCGTCATGGAGATAAATTCAGCCTCCAGGGGTCTCTCGTCAATGGCAGTGACACGGAGAGGAGTAGACAATGGGAATAAGGGAACTTCCATGTGTTTGGCGAATTTAGCGTCCATGAAGTTCCCAGCAGCTCCAGAGTCAATGAAAGCGGAGCCGACAATAGTCTTAGTGGCTAGGCGAATCTGTAATGGAAGGAGAAACCTGTGAGTGTTCTCTTGAGACTTCGGAGTAGTGCCCCCTACATGAGTTACCCTAGAAATACCTCGGGGAACAGAACTCGTGGGCTTCACCGGACAAGAGTTCGCAAAATGAGACTGTCCGCCACAATACAGACATAAGCCAGCCATTCGTCTACGGAGTCTTTCATGTTCGGATAGACGAGCCCTTCCAACTTGCATTGGTTCCTCCGGAGGAGAAGGAGAGGCTTGAGTAGCAGGAGTCTGCAGGAGAGGTCTCTGGAAGCGAGGTGCCAGCAGGGGTTGAAATCTTTTACAGCGCTCCCTCTCTACTTGATGCTCTCTGAGCCGAGTGTCCACCTTAATAGAAAGTGCGATCAGATCCTCCAGCAGGTCAGGGAACTCCCTGGAGACAAGATCATCTTTAATGCGAATAGACAGACCTTGATAGAATACGGCCTTATAGGCATCGTCATTCCAGGAAGTTTCAGCCATCAAAGTTCTAAAGTCAATAGCATAGTCACTGACACTGCGGTTACCCTGCCGGAGTTGCAGAAGACGAGAAGGGGCATTAGTGACCCGACCCGGGGCATCAAACACAGTACGAAATGCTTGAAGAAAAGCCTTGGCATCAAAAGTCAGTGGAGAATTCTTCTCCCAAAGAGATGTTGCCCACTCAAGCGGTTTGCCCACCAAACGAGACATCACATACCCCACCTTGGAACGTTCGTTGGGGAAGTGCAAGGGTTGAAACTCGAACTGGATCTGGCACTGAGTAGCGAAACCTCTGCAGGCCTGTGGGTCCCCACTGAAGGGAGGAGGAGGCGGAATACGAGGCTTACCAGACGAGAAACCTGTGCTAGACGAGACGTCCGCCATGGGAGGATTTGCAGCCGCTTGGGAAGCAGGAGGCGCTGGAGGCACTCGGGAGAGAAGGGTATCGAGTGCCTGTCCTATGCGGTACTGCTGGGCTTCATATTCCTCCATGCGGGATGCCAGTCCGTGGAGCGCTCGACCAACATCAGGCGTAGCTTCCTCAGTAGGATCCATGGCCCCAAGTATAATGTCAGGGAGCCGGGAGCTCCCTCCAGGGAGGTAGTCAGGATCAAGGAGGAAGCCCTCTTGAGGGAACAAGGTCGCGGTGTCCAAAGGGTTAATCGAAGAATAGTCAGGATCCAGGCAAGAGTTCACAGGCAGGTAGATATCAACAAAGTCCAAAGTCCAGGCAAAGGGTCAGGAAACAGATCAGGAACAAGAATTAGGCAAATAGGCACACAGGAAACCCAGGATACACTTTAGGGAAGTAATCCTATACTTGGGCGCCATTCTGGCGTCTAGTTGGCATTTTTATTTTGAATTTGGCGCCATTGCGACGTCATTGACGCCCTTGCGCCGACGTCGGCGCGCTGACGTCATCGCGCCGGCGCCGCTACCCACGTGGCGGCCATGGGCGCCGCCATTTTGGGAGCGACGCCGGCAAGGAGGGACGCGCCGCCCGGAGCTCTTGGACCTGCTCCGGGCGGCGATCGTGACAGTCGGCTACACATTCAAGCGCACTTTTTCAAGCACCGGAGCACTGGGGAGCTTTGAGTCCCCAGTGCTCCTTAGGGATGCGGCTGGATGGCATGCCGCCCCTACATTTTTGCCGCCCCAGGCCTGGGCCTTAGTGGCCTCACCACAAATCCTGCCTAGAGCTACTGCCATGTGCAGGGTGGCAGTTGCTACAGAGTTCAAGAGCATCAGTAAGGAGAGGAGCACGTCTCATAGGAGATGTCGCAAGCAAATTGCTCAGTGCAATGTTGTTAAAGAATAAAGAACATGTATGGACTATAGCAGGGCCCAGAACTGGGGGGTTGGCAGAGAAGGTGGTTGCATAGGCCACAAGTGGATGGGGGGAGCAAATTTATGGAGATCAGTAAAGTAGTCACTAGGTCCTGCGAGCGTGCAAGTGACCTGTGGGATGTGCCAGGGTGTGAGTTGTAGGGATCAGTATTGGAAGCTTGGAGGTAAGGGGGGCTTGCAAGTGATAGCTGCAGACCTTGCCTTGGGACAGACCCGGACTGGCAATCTATGGGTTATGGCAAAGAAGGTCCCATAGACAGTCACTATTTAGTGGGCTGGTGGAGGACTATTTGGGCCTCTGTGTACTTAGAATGCCAGGGCCTATTTTGACTCCACGTCAAGACCTAGACTGTCAGTAGAATTTGACCAAGCTCTGGACTATAGAACCTTAGCATCAATACCTGCAGAGACTTCTACCCATCTGAACTCAAGACTCACTCGCATTCTTAAATGCGCATAGAGGCTTTCAATAAACAAAATCAGAAGATAGATAAGTTTCCTTGATTGCTCAAAGTTCCAAGCAGACAAAGAATTGGCGTCCATAGCGCATATAGGAATGCTAGTCTATGATTGACATATTATATAGTTGAAACAATTTTAAAGCAAACATTTAAGATTCAAGTGCTCATTTTAGGGATGCACTGAATCCACTATTTTGATTTCGGCTGAACCCCCGAATCCTTCGTGAAAGATTCGGCTGAATACCGAACTGAATCAGAATCCTAATTTGCATATGCAAATAAGGGGTGGGAAAGGGAAAACATTCTTTACTTCCTTGTTTTGTGATAAAAAGTCACACTATTTCCCTCACCGCCCCTAATTTGCATATGCAAATTCGGATTTGGTTCGGCCAGATAGAAGGATTCTGCCGAATCCTGCTGAAAAAGGCTGAATCCTGGCCGAATCTCAAACCGAATCCTGGATTTGGTGCCTCCCTAGCTCATTTACAAAGGGGTGGCAAGATGCAAATTGGGACATTCCAAAAAAGCGTTGGGCCACCTAAGATTTGTATGCAATTCATCCTACAGTATGATTAATAATCATTAGTGTTCAATATATGATAAGAAAATCTTTACTAATCGCTCCAGATGATTAGGAGATGCAGTTAGCGTAGCAGGCTCTAGTGATGGGTCGAATCTGATCCGTTTCGCTTCGGCGAAAATTCACGAAAATGGTCAAATTTTCCCATCACTAGAGCCTGTTACTCTTACAGTATCTCCTAATGTTCTGGAGCAATTGGTATAGATTTTTTGATGCACAACAATTTTTTCACCCATTAGAGTCTATGGGCGTCTTTTTCACAGGGAAACCTGGCAAAAAAATTTAGCTCATCACTAAGGGACAGATTTATCAAGGGTCGAAGTGAATTCGAGGGAAATTTCGAAGTAATTTTTTGGATACTTCGATCATCGAATAGGATACTACGACTTCGAATTTACTTTGACTTAAGTAAAAATTGTTCGAATATTCGATAATCTAAGTACTGTCTCTTTAAAAAAAACCTCGACTTCAATACTTTGCCCAAGTGCTATGTTAGCCTATGGGGACCTTCTAGACCATTTTTCTAAGTCTTCACACATCGAAATAAAATCGTTCGATCGTACGCTAAAGTCGTTCGAAACGTTCGTTCCGAACGATTTAATCGAACGATTTTACTTTGATCATTCAATGGCCAAATTTCGGTGAAAAATACTTTGACTTCGAATTTCGAAGTATTTTACACTTCGAAATTCGACCCTTGATAAATCTGCCCCAAAGTAGCACAATACATTGGCGTAGTAGTGCTATAAATGTATTCACAGTTTGTAACATTGTCTTCCATGTGTATAAGTCAGCTTTTATGCATCAATCGTAGCTTCATTAGGAAAGTTTTGTGATTAATGATGTTTTTTTAATCATCGTTTGTTCAACAAAATTTAATTGGAGCTTGTGGCGTTTGCACAGAAATGATGTGTGATGATCAGAAGCAATAATTATTCTGAGATATCATTTGAATTCATACTGAGCGTATCCCGTCCTTTTTATTTGTTTAGTTTTGTTGGTACAATGCCCCTCGCTGAAATAAACAACATTGTTCATGGTACAAGGGTTTTCTGGCTTCAAGAACATTTCTGTTGTTGTGATTTCTAAATACCCCACAGCAATCATTTCTACTGAAACGTTTATGTCTCATATTTTATCCTTCTGTATTGAGCACAGTTACAGGTATGGGATTCCTTATCTGGAATAATTGAAATATAAAGATGGCCATACAATTGCCCATCTGGTACACTCTCAGTACAGACAGAGAGAGTGTAAGGAGGCAAAATGGAAATTGTCAATGTAAAGTTAGTTTGGTCACTAGGTGGCAGTGTTTCCTAAGTTAAACTGTAAAGTATAAAGTTGTTGGTACTAAAAAGTGAATAAAGAAAACAGGACACACCGTGGCCAGTCTGGAAGCGATAGAGGAAGGGACAGCAGCCTATGTTAGGAAATGTTGAGGTGAAAGAATTGAGCCACCATTTACCTGTTGTGGAAAGGTCACAGCAATAAACTGGAACTGGTTATAAGAAAGTCTTCCATACCTTGTATCTTAGTGTTACAAGCGTACCAAGGGCTGCACATGGTAGATCTGCTTTTCTATGGATCCAATCATTCTTGAAATTGCACAGACAATTGAAACAAAAAGGCTGCACTTCATCACTTGCTCGTGCACCATTTATTGGCTATCACAGTGCATCAGCAGATGAAACTTCAAACGGGCTGATCCCTGAACCAACCTTTTTCCATTGCACTTTGATCAGAAGATAATTTTTCCCCTAATTGGCTAGCTAAATCCACTGGTGACTCAGGAGGGGTTTGGAGACTTGTTTTAGAAAGAACATTTCCACTTCCTCTTCTTCCTCCTCCAAGTAGAGCTGGGTCAGAAGGACACGGAACCCTTAGAAAGCTACTTGCATGCTTCCAGTATACATTCTCCCAATTACAAACTGTTTTACATTAATATTTCTAACATTTTTAGGGCTTATAGGATAAGTAAACCTTTAAAATAAGTGAATGTAAAATTAACGAGGGTACTATTCTAAGAAATTTTGCAATGTACATTCATTATTTATTTTGTTTTTATTCCAAGATATTAAGGGATACATGTGCTGTTAATATAAATGAATTTTGTTACAACAGCGCCACCTGCTGGTCATTTTCCCACCATTCTGACCACCAAGTAGTCAAGGAAGTTGTCAGGAGAAAGAAAGAGGCTGCTCTGATGTTCTTCTGCTTAGGGAAGATTTGAGAAAAGTTTTTAATTTTTTTCCTAAGCAGAAGTACATCAGAGCAGCCTCTTTCTTTCTCCTGACAACTTCCTTGACTACTTGGTGGTCAGAATGGTGGGAAAATGACCAGCAGGTGGCGCTGTTGTAATACAATTTATTTATATTAACAGTACATATTTCCCTTAATATCTTGGAATTAAAGAAAAATAAATAATGAATGTAAATTACAAAAGTGCTTTAAATAGCACCCTCCTCAATTTCACACTCACTTATTTTAAAGGTTTACTTATCCTTTATTTATAGGCAGTTGCAATCATGCAAAAAGTGCCAAGGCATGGTACAGGTACTAGTGTCCAACGCTTCTACTTAAACTTGGTTGTACTTGGTGATGCCTTGTCTGGAATTGGACGTCCCCTGTTCCAGTGTCTGTGCCTATTGATGATGGTGAATCCTTGGCTGTTGGGATGTCGATATTTCCGGCATTTTGCGTCAAAATGGTTCTAATTCTTTAGGTGCTAGTATGCTGCATCCATAGACATAAGCCACTGAGCTAATGCCACCTTTGAGATGGTGATAGCTCAAGGGTTCCCACAGCAGCCTGCAACAACAGACACAACATGATTGTGCCTAAAGAATCATTCTGCTACTCCAGAAATATTGAGCATTTGTCCCAGGAGTATCTCCCTTTTGCGGATGCAATTAGGCTAGAATTGTGGGTGAAAACTGCTGCATTGTGGGTGAAAACATTTTGATGTGCCTGAAATCGCACTCTGCACTCTGCACGCTGCACTTTCCCTTGTAAACGAAGCTTTAAGGTGGCCATAGACTCAAAGATCCGCTCGTTTGGCGACATCGCCAAACGAGCGGATCTTTCTCTGATATGCCACTAACGGCATGGCTATATCGGGGGTAATTCGAACGTTCGGCCGTATGGCCGAACAATCGAATTACGATGTGCCAAGGGGCTCCGACGGGTCGGTCGGTTAAAAATCAAACCTTCCCGATCGATATCGTGGCCAGATCGATCGGGAAGACCCGTCGGAAGCCCCCATACACGGGCAGATAAGCTGTCAAATCGGTCCAAACGACCGATATCGGCAGCTTTATCTACCCGTGTATGGCCACCTTATAGTTGCCCTTAATGGGGTTGGTATGGTGCATTCACTACATATTTAACTCAAAAACAAAACCCGTCAACCTGGGGGCACCACTGTAATAAGGAATCATGGTGCTTCTATAACAGTAGCCAAGTGCAAATGTAATACCCCTGGTTATTTAATAAGACTCAGTCAAAAAGAAAACTGATTTGATGGCAACAGGGTCATTTAACAAAAGTGCAAGTGTCAGATGAAGGTGCATAGAAACTAGGCTAGAAACTTCTTCAACGTGGCTTCAGTCATCTTCTTGGTTCTCACACGTCCACTAAAGGCATCACTTGGAGATACTGTAGTTTATACTTGAAACTAGCCATTCATATAATATTTTCTTTTGGATATATTAACTCACCCAAATGGGGATGTGAATATGAAGACACCATGATAAGGCTTGGCAGAGGCAACAAGGATTCCAATTAACTACTGAACACGTGGTGCTATGGCGTTGCACCACCAAATCCAGCAATGTGATTGCACCTCACACCAAGTCATTGAATAATATTATCACATAAATATAATTACAGTAGTAGTGTTTCTGGTAAGTGGCCATGCACGGGCTGATAAAATGTGCAAAGTTGGCAGCTTATGATCCCATGGAAGTGCTGTTCGGGACTGCCTATCTTACCTATATACTGTAGGTGCCGATATTATTAGCCAGTTTGAAAATCCCATTGGGAGAGGAAGGGATCAGAGGGTAGTTGATGTGATTCTTACCCACCAAATCAGGCAAAGGTTGACTTGTTAGTCAATCTTCATTATACATTTGATATATAAATTTATGCTTATAAAAACAATGTGAAAAAAGAAGAAGCAAGAGCTAAAAGCATGAGTCTATGAACAACAAAGCAGATAAAGGTGACTGAAAATGAAAGCATGAAGAATATAGAGCCAGTAAATAGAACAAAGCAAGAAAATACTCAGAAGCCAAAGACAATGGGAAGATTAAAGAGCAGTGAAATACAAGGCAAGTGGAAAGTTACAGCAGTAAAGGAACAGCTAAGCCCAACTGATGAGAGAAATGCGGCACAGAGGAACAGCAAGAATAAGGGCCATAAACCAAACAGATGAATAAAATCAAAAGTAAGAATGCACCAAAGGATAAGATTAAAGGCAGAGTGTTTTCTGCTTAAAACAAAAGAAATTCCTGACTTCCACGGCTCATCAAAAGATCCAGTACCAAGGCTGCAACATTTTATGGTGGGCCTTCTCTGTGTCTGATATAAAGAAACCAGTAAGGTACATTGTGAGTTGGGCTAACGGGAGCCAAAAGCCCTCCAACGTAAAACAGCAGAAAACCTTTGAATGGGAACAGTCGTATTTATAAGGGCAATAGCAGACAAGAAGATTAATCGCCTACGATTGATGATGAGTACATTATTTCACCACGAAAAATTGATGCCAGGACAAAAAAGTCACTCGATTGAATACAAAGCCTGTACACTACTACTCCTATGTTTGGATACCAAAAGTCTTTTTGGAAAAATAAGTGATTTAAATTGGTGCAATTTAGATCTGTCTGCAATGCCCACTTCCAATATTATTGATTACCAGGGTCTGACATGCGTCAGTGCCAATTGAGATTCGTATATTGTGGATTAGAAAAAGGAACCCCTTATTAATCAATTTACTTGAATTTAAATCCCTTGTTTGGGTTAAAAAAAATTTAAGACTCATTAGTGCTCTATGGTTTTATGTGTAATAGATCTTGCCAGACTAACTTAATTTCTTTTTATGAGAAGGTAAGTAGAGACCTCGATTCTGGGATGGCAGTGGATGTGATTTACTTAGACTTTGCTAAAGCATTTGATACAGTGTCACACAAAAGGTTACTGGTTAAATTAAGGAATGTTGGCCTGGAACATAGTATTTGTACCTGGATAGAGAACTGGCTAAAAGATAGACTACAAAGAGTGGTGGTAAATGGAACATTTTCTAATTGGACCAGTGTTGTTAGTGGAGTACCGCAGGGCTCTGTACTAGGTCCCTTGCTTTTCAACTTGTTTATTAATGAGCTGGAGGTGGCCATTGAAAGTACTGTTTCTATTTGTGCAGATGAGACTAAATTGTGCAGAACTATAGGTTCCATGCAGGATGCTGCCACTTTGCACAGTGATTTGTCTAAACTGGAAAACTGAGCAGCAAACTGGAAAATGAGGTTCAATGTTGATAAATGCAGGTTATGCACTTTGGCAAAAATAATATAAATGCAAGTTATACACTAAATGGCAGTGTGTTGGGAGTTTCCTTAAATGAGAAGGATCTTGGGGTCTTTGTAGATAACAAGTTGTCTAATTCTGGGCAGTGTCATTCTGTGGCTACTAAAGCAAATAAAGTTCTTGTATAAAAAAGGGCATTAACTCAAGGGATGAAACATAATTGTGTCTCTTTATAGGTCCCTGGTGAGGCCTCATCTGGAGTATGGGGGCAGTTTTGGACTCCAGTCCTTAAGAGGGATATAAATGAGCTGGAGAGAGTGCAGAGACTAAGTGCAACTAAACTGGTTAGAGGGAGGGAAGAGTTAAATTATGAGGGGAGACTGACAAGGTTGGGGTTGTTTTCTCTGGGGGAAAAAAGGCGCTTGTGAGGGGACATGATTAGACTTTACAAGTACATTAGAGGACATTATAGACAAATAGCAGGGGACCTTTTTACCCATAAAGAGAATCACGTACCAGAGGCCTCCCCTTCAGACTAGAGGAAAAGAAGTTTCATTTAAAGGAACAGAGTAGGGGGTTCATCACAGTGAGGACAGTGAGGTTGGGGAATGCACTGCCGGGTGATGATTCAGTTAATGACTATAAGAGGGACTTGGATGATTTCTTGGACAGACATAATATCAAAGGCTATTGTGATACTAAACTCTATAGTTAGTATAGATATGGGTATATAGAATTTAATTAAAAGTAGGGAGGGGTGTGTGTATGGATACTGGGTTTTCATTTGGAGGGGTTGAACTTGATGGACTTTGTCTTTTTTCAACCCAATTTAACTATGTAACTATGTAACTATGTAACGATGTAACTATGATTCGACTCTCAATTAAAAATAGGAAAATTGTGCCTATATTTTGCTGATATATCTCCAAAACGACCCAACAATGATTATTTGTGTTATCAGTAATTAATCAACAATGAATTAGTCACCAATTCAGTATGGTGATCCAAATTATGGAAAGACACATTATCTTGAAAACCCCAGGTCCCGAGCGTTCTGGATAATAGATCCTATCCTTGTTTAGCAACACTCTCTATAATATGATTCAGTATAATATATAAAAATATCAGATTTTTTCTTTTAAAACTTTAACAGAAAAGGTCCTGAACATATTTTCCATTGCATTAAATCACATTTATGTTTATTACGTTTACATTTGTGCATATCATAAATGTTAGCATTGCGCAAGACTTTTTTAGGCATTATTACGTAATGATTGAAAAAGATAAAGAATACACATAAGAACATCAATAGCAGGTGTTTTTTTTTTTTTCTTCGTAAAAAGGAATTAAAATATGGTTAGATTCACACATGTGTCCCAAGTAGCATGGAAAGCTTCTAAAATGTACAAGAAGCTGTTGTTTCATAAATTATGTAAGAGGACTATCTATTATTCATTCCTTTATTTATTTAATGTATAATTATAATTCGGAGATGCCCGCTGGACTGGTTACATAAAAATAGTCATCGAACATTCATGTGTCCAAATATTTGGTGAAATTACAAGAAAATGAACACACGCTATTGGTATTTTATTTATTGTTGAATTGTTTGTTATATGTATTAACTAGGGTTGGACTAGGGTTTGAGGGTCCCACCCAGCGCATGCCCCTTACCTTTTACCTCCTATTTCTTATACTTTCCCCCTGTCATTGAGTAGAGGGGAGGGTTCAGGAAGTGGAGACGGGATGGTCCGGTAGGGTTGCCAATTGGCCAATCGGCCGGGACCTGTGACATCAGCGTCAGTCCTGGTGATGCTGGGGGTGGGCAGATGATGTAAGGGGGTGGGACAGGTGCTGGTCTGGGTGTCTGTGATCTCGGGGCTGGGATATCATACCTCCCAACATTTAGGAAACAGAAAGAGGGACAAAAAGATTTGTCGCGTGTAGTGAGCCGAAATTTTTGTGACCACGCCCATTTTTGTGGCCACACCCCCTAATTACCATGTTCATTTTAAATAATTTGACAGGTTATGAAAATTTGAACACATTTCTGTGTTTTTTATATGTTATTACAGTTTTGCAAATGAAGGTGAATTGCCCTTAAAGCTGTGAGTCTTAACTTCTTATCTTATCAAACTGTCACAATAGAATGTCATCTATTCTGTGCTGTCTGCCAAGATGCAATTAAGTTAGAGACTTTGTATCTGTTTCTGGCTTTCGTTGCAGTAGATCAAAGAGAAACCCGGGACTTATCAGTACAAATCCGTGACAGCGGGTTGAGCTGTGAAAAACGGGACTGTCCTGCTCAAAACGCGACAGTTGGGAGGTATGGGTTATGACATGGCAATCGCTGATTGGCTGATCATTGCTCCATTCACTTTAAAGCCATTTGAATTTGGAAATTAGTTTTCACCTGGACTGTCCATCCTAAAACCAAGATGAAAACCGGACAGGTGGCAACTCAATGGTCCAGGCAGGGAAGCAAACCTGAGTCCAGGTGGAGGAACAGGCCTGAGTTTTTTCCTGGTGAACCGCCAGCCCAGTGTGACACTGTGTATTAATGATTAGGGCTCAGTACCTCTTTTTTATTCCTTTTTTGTAGTATCTCATTTTTATTCTGTCACATGACTCACTGGAACATGTGTATTATAATAAATGTACCCCCTTGCGCATAGTTGCAAGTTCCTTTTGTGATTAGTGTCAATTTTGCAGCCATTTTATCGCACATTAGTCCTATTGCGTCTGGCTGATCTGTCATTGTACAAGCGTCTAGTACCGCAAAAGAGAGAATTTTTTGGTGAAGGGAGTCATATAAGCTCTGTCTTTGGGTTTGCCACCAGTATGGATTCATGCTATCAAGGTGCTGTTTTAGTATTACAGGTATGGGACCTTTTATCCAGAATGCTCAGGACCTGGGGCTTTCCAGATGTGCTGTTTTAGTATTACAGGTATGGGACCTGTTATCCAGAATGCTCAGGACCTGGGGCTTTCCAGATAATGGATCTTTCCGGAATTTAGATCTACTAAAAAATCATTTAAACATTAAATAAACCCAATTGGCTGGTTTTTGCTTCCAATTATATCTTAGTCCAGGGTCGGACTGGGGGGCCCGGGGCCCACCGGGACTAATGTCCAGGGCCCCCTCCGACCCCCCCCTGCCTCCCTACTATGACGCGCCGAGCACGATTGCACGAAGGCGCTGCTCGGCGCGCCTGCGTGTAGGCGCCGTTCCTCAGTAAAAGGTGCCGCGCGCATTCGCAAATGGCGCTGCGCGGCACGTAAAAAAACCTTTTTTTCTTTTAAGGACGATCGGGACGGGGGACTGGCCCGGCGGGGGCCCATTAGGGGTCGGGGCCCACCGGGTTTTTTCCCGGTATCCCGCCGGGCCAGTCCGACACTGCCTTAGTCGGGATCAAGTACAATGTACTGTTTTATTATTACAGAGTAGTGATGGGCGAATTTATTCGCCAGGAGCAAATTTGCGGCGAATTCCCGCGTTTCGCCGCCGGTGAATAAATTCGCAAAACCGCCACGAAAATTCGCTGGTGTCCATTTTTTCGCCAAAAACAGACGTTTCGCCGTTTCGCGAATTTCACGCCCTAAATTCGCCCATCACTATTACAGAGAAAAAATTATAATTTTTAAAGATTTGCATTATTTGGATAAAATGAAGTCTATGGGAGATGGGCTTTCCGTAATTCGGAGCTATCCGCATAATGCATCCCATAACTGAGGAAAAAAAGTAAACCAGCAAACAAAAAAAATAATTTTTTGGACTTTTTTTTTTAGTGCTCATGGAAAATGGCATTCCCATATTAAGGAGCTTTCTGGATAACAGATACCAAGACACAGCAGGCTGTGAATAAACTATGTATCACTTGGCTGGAATCATTGATCTCCTTCGCTAAGTGAAGCTGCTGCAGGGCTTGAAGGTTAAATTAATATTTTCTGCCGGTGGGTTTGTGTTGCTCCTTTGGAGCCTTTGGCTTAAGTTCTAATAGAAAGTATATCTTCTGGCAGAGAATGTCAGTTATAAAGTTAAAGCACAGTTACAAGGCAACACATACACATTTCTCATCTTCTTCTAGGCACCAAGCAATCATTCTTGCTAAAAGCAATAAGAAAGTAGCACAATTCTCTCCCAAAGACTAATGGGAAAAGGGACAATTAGAAAGAGAGAGTTTGGTTCATCCAGTAGAAGTGAGTGAATTAAATCCCAAAGTGACTGAGCAGAGCTATTGTTTGGCTCCATTTCTCCAAAAATTGTGACGCCCATAGACTTTAATGGGCATCGGTGGTGAAATTTTGTCGAAACGAAACGGGTCATTTCACCCAAGCCTATTTATTAACACTGGAGAACACGAGGGCGGTAATCACACTGATAGCTAGGGTTGCCACCTTTTCTGGTGCCGGAAAAAAAGGCAGCGGGTCAGATGAAGTCCGAGGGCCGGTGACATTATAGGCGGGACTGGTGACGTTGTTGGTGTCGACTAGTGAAGCGATACTTGTAAAGAGGTGAAAAATATCTTTTGATAATATAAATAGATGGTTAATGAGATAGGTCAACCAGCAGGAGACACCAACCCCTAAGGTTGGCCAGTAGAGTAATTCTCCCGCAGGAGCCGATATAAGGAAGTGAAGGAGATGTGAACTTCCTCTTTGGCCTGGGAACATCTAGAGGCAACGTCAAGGCTGGTTTGGCCAGACCATTATTAGGAGAATGTTTCCTTCAGGACTATTAAGTGGATTGTAGTGGGATGTGAGCTCAATCTAGGAGTGAGAGATAGAGAAGTTAGTTAGCAGGGATAGTCTGTTGTCCCTTCAAAGACTGAGCATTTTGGGGTACAGCCCCTGAGGCAGTTATGCACCAGTTAGAGAATCAAGAGCATTCAGGTGTAGGTTATAGGGAAACTATGGGCTGTAGTGAGACGAGGTTATGTTGTGTGCTGTATGTGTTGTGTATGACACAATGGAGAAGAGACACCCAGAGAGAGTGTGAGAAGGAGAAATGTCCCTATAATGGCTAATGGCATTTTGCTAGTGCATTTCTGCATGAATGTGACACTGGAGGTTTCATTAAAGGGACAATGAGTGGAAGACTGAGAGAGAATTGTGGAGAACCTTTGGAGAAATGTTCATTGTGTAACTGATATCCTTAAAGGAGAAGCAAACCCAAAAGTTAAAAAAACCCTACCCCTCAACCTACATAGACCCCCCTCCCTCCTCCCCCAGCCTTAGTGTTACCTAAGTGGTTTGAGACAACTGCGCATGCGCTGAAACTTCCAAAAATTGCCAAAGCAGCGGTCTCACTCGGTAGAAGTGGCTGAAGACGGAACCTGTGAACTGCGATGCCGGAATCTGCAGAGAGGGGTTAGTAAAACGTTAGGGGCATTTGCCTAGGGTAACACTTAGGCTGGAGGGAGGGGGGTCTATGTAGGGTAGGGGGTAGGGTTTTTTTAATTTTTGGGTTTGCTTCTCCTTTAAGTTGGCAACCAGTGCCCCAGTCTGTCACTTGTCTCCCTGCAAGAAGTTGACAATAAAAGCGTGCCTCTGTTCATCACTTTATCAAGAGCATTTCTACTACTTTCTTCTGTCAGATATTCATGATATTTAGATCCAATATATTTTTTAGGGGAGGCTCCCTTTCCTAGCAGATGTATTAGAGTTCACCTAAATAACTGATTCCAGCACAAACAAAATCAAACAAAATAACTGCCTTTGGGACAAATTCTGCATGTAGAGAGACAGGATTTCTGGTGTAAAAGAGTGAGCTCTAATACATTCTGTAGACAAAAGGGGACCCCCCCTAAAAGATATATTGAATCTAATTGTCATTCAAAACCAGACCTCCAGCTCTTGCATGAAGAGAGACAGTTGTTGAGCATGGGAACTTGATTATTTCAGCAATGGGTCAACATTTTTTAATAGATTATATTTAGATCTACAACTGAGTTCTGGCTGTGCTGCTGTGTGTCTGAATGGTTACTCCATGTACAGAAGCCACACTCACTCAAATGCATTGCCTGCTGACTACTGGAGGGTACACTCACAAAAAAAGTGAAACACAATAAACAGAACTAAATGTTATGTCAGTAGCAGGACGAGTTATTAGGACTTTAGTTTAACCCAGATCAGTTCTGCCCCTGCCATTTTTTTAAAGTTCAACTCAAGGTATTCAGCTTTCGAGAGATAAAATATTTTGCAATATATTGTGTATTTTAATGTTTTTCTAATGGGGCCACCTGCAGGTGTTTTCCCGGATCCCATCAGGTGGAGGCACTGCCATGAGAGGTAATTCCCAGTACCCTTTCACTTAGCAAAGGGAACTCAGGACCTGTAATTGGAAAGAAAATGTGATGTATAACCGTTGGCACAAGGGGGTGGCCAAAAAGGGTTACATAATACAGCACATTGGCTCCTGTCTGGCAATCCTTACATTGCATTTATAACTGGGAAAGTGCTCTAGTTACCACCCCCCATGAACACATATGGCACCTAGGTTCTGTCCTGAAACTGGACCACTGGTGCTGCCTTTTCAAGACAGAACCTGAACAAGAAGAATACGTTCTCCTTTAAGTTATAACCTTGTAGTAGGTCAATGTATTCTAAGCATCTTTCCAGCTGGTGTTCATATGTATTTTTTTTTTAATTATTTGACTTTGCCCACGAAAGCCATCCTCCTTCTTCTTCTTCCATTGCTGAGTGCTAATCTGCTTTATCGATATGTTCTCTTTGTCGGCCGCTCTGCTCTGTCAGCTCATTCTCTGCTGATCAGATTGATGCTGTGTTTGCAAAAATATCAGTGACAGTTATTAATGGTCGCCCAGATTTACAGTATAGAGAGTTGCGCTGGAGAGAAGTCTTTCAAGAGGGAAGTTTGAGAATATCTGAGTCATGTTATTAGGCCTGGTGACAAAAAGGTAACTGACAAGTCCATGATTTTCTGAGCATTAAATCCAGACAATCCATATGTGCAAAAATCACCCTTTTGTGCAAACGTGTGTGTGCAGTTCATTGTGTGCGTGTAAATCGATACAGATACATTATGTCAGAGTCACAGTGCCAGCAACTCTTGACTATGCAGTTTGGGTCTCTAACACTCCTAAAGAACGATGCTGAGCTAAATGCCTGGTATAAGCAGTCTAAAACTGCTAATATTATGTAAACCACTGAAAGTGCCACACTGAGTAAGTTTACCTTTCTTTTTCTATTTGGGCTCACTTGACATCTTTGCTTGATTTATCAACCAGTCACCATGATCTTATATGTACTGTATGTGCAATATAATAGACCATAAATCCAGTTAAAATATAGCGAGCAGTAATTCTCTGCTTGGGAAGGGCTTTTGTGTCAGGACATTATAACTTTCATTTACATGTGGTATGAATGAATAGTGATGAGCAAATAGAGAATGCTCAGGACATTGGGTTTTCTGGATGAGGGATCTTTCTGTAAAAGGGATCTCCATATCTTAAAGTGGACCTGTCACCCAGACACAAAAAGCTGTATAATAAAAGTATTTTTAAAATTAAACATGAAATCCAATTTCTATTTTTTATTAAAGCATTCATAGCTGTTGTAAGCTCATTTAAAAATCTCAGCTGTCAATCAAATATTGCCAACCCCTCCTCTATTCCTTAGGCATAGAGGCGGGGCAGACAATTACTTTCACTTTCCATTCAGCACTTCCTACATGTCACTGCTCTCCCCACATTCCCCCGTTCTCTTCTCCATTTAATTGTGTAACCAGGACATGGGGATGGACATCAGGTCCCCCATTCTGGTGCACAAACAAGACTTTGAGATGATACAAGATTTGTCTTAATAACAGTGTCCACAAAATGGCTCCTGCCTGCTTGTTATAATTATGAATTCCCAGACTGATGGAAACAAGATTCAAATAATTTATATTGTGTAATTAAAGTTCATTTTGCTTGAATCTTGAATAATTTTTTTGGGTGACGGATCTCCTTTAAGTCTATTGAAAATCATTTAAACATGAACTCAAACCAATTGTGTGTGTGTGTATATATATATATATATATATATATATATATATATATATATATATATATATATATATATATATATATATATATATATATACAAATACAAGAGTCCTCTGCACTCAACCCATTATCAATATATTTAATTTATATATATATCTATAATACACAAAAGCCATGAATATCTTGTAAATTATATCCTTATAAACGGGGAGTTCTGATGTCATCAGTTATAAACGGTGAGTTCTGATGTCATTTCTGTCACATGACTCACTGAAACTTGTGTATTATAATAAATAAAGTACCCCCAGTTGTATAATATAAGGATATTAGAAGTTACCTTTGAGTTCCATGACCTTCGGCCTGGTGTTTTTATATGGTCATGAAAATCCTCGGTAACTTTTAATATCCTTATATTTTACAAGAGGGGGTACTTGATTCACTATATATATTATCTCACTGGTAACTCCCATTTTACAAGTGTATAAAACTCTGTGGAGCTCATTTATCAACACTGGGCAAATTTTCCCATGGGCAGTAACCCATGGCAACCAATCAGATTGCTGCAGTCATTGTTGTACTTACAGCTGGTTTCAAAAAGCTTATCACTGATTGGTTGCTATGGGTAACTGCCCATGTGAAAATGTGTCCAGTGTTGATAAATGAGCCCCTGTGATTCCTATGTTCAGGGTTCTGACTCTTTGTGAGTACAGAATCCACAGAGCTTGTGTCAAATAAACATTATCGTTTACCTTAAGTGGTCTCCGGTAACTGATATTCCACAGCTGTTTTCCTCACATGGGGTGAACGCATTTATCTCGATTGTAAATAGGTGTTCGTTTTTTTAAAATAAATGGGGGGCATAAACCTGAAAATGAAAATGAACAGTTTTTTTTGCAAGTTGCAAAAATATTATTTTTGTAACTTATTTTAAACAGCTTTTGAAGATATTTGAAAGTGTATGCTATGAACCAGGCTTGAGGCTCTGCAGATATCTTTGAAGCCTGCTGTGCTGGAGGCCCAAGTATTAATTAAATGTACAGTTGGCATCTCCAGTGAGTCTGACTATCACTTGCACAAGCCTGAAGATGTTACAGTTTTGTACTGACAACCAGAGACATGGAGCATCTTTCCTCCAGGCCAGCACATCTTCAGAGGTTACCCACCCACTATCCATCAGGTTCTGTCTGGGACGTGGACCCAAATGCTCTCACTTACAACAGGAATAAAAAAAGTATATATACACTCACTGCATATTTGATTAACCCTTGAGCACCAACACAAGCCTTCAAAGATATCTGTCCTGCCTGAAACCTGCTTCAGTGAAATAAAACTGCTAATATCTTTAAAATGATTAAAGAAATATTTTATATAATTTAATCCAAATATTTTGAATCCCTCAATGGAAGTGTTATAACAAAATTTGTTATTTTTTGTTTAGGCCAAAAAAATAAAATCCCATTTTTACTTTCTTTAATGTAAAAGAAACCTATCTCCAATATACTTTAATTAAAAAATGTGTACTGTTTTTATAACAAACCTGACTGTATGCAGTGAAATTCTCCTTTCACTTACTGCTATGGATAGGAATTGTCAGATGGTCCCTAACTGCTCTGCAGGGAAACAATCATACTTATGAACAGCAGGGGGAGCCCCCGCCTTACTTCCCAGCCATGCAGAACTCAAGCAGCTTTGTTTGTTTCCCTGTAGAGCAGTCAGCGACTGTGTAGATATTTGTATTGGATTTTATTTTTGCCATTACATCCCCTTTACTGTTTCCAACTCCAGCTGCAGGGACAAAGATCATGGAGCCAGATTTAAACAGATAAACTGGGATTCTATTTGGAGGATTATTTTGCTGCAGCCACTGGTTCTGCAGAGTTGGAGAAAGTTTGTATTAAACAATACAAAAACTATAAAATCCACATTAGATGACATGACAACACAGGACCCAGCGCAGTCTGTATATTCTGATTATTAATCAGTCTTGTGTATCGACTTCTGGCAGATATTATTTGACTTGTGCTGTTTTGATAATTTATGACGATCCCTAAGCAGCCCAGACCACACTGAGCATGTGCACAGTCTTGGTCTTGCAAAGATGTATAACAAAGTTACAAGATGGTGAACCCCTGTGGCCAACTTTGAAAGCATAAATTATTTGTTGGATTAGACTTGTGGTGCAGTAAGTTCATGTTTATTTTAAGAAAACAAAATACAGCATTTCCAGCCTTATTCTATTTTAGCAACAAATGAAACAATGAAAAAAGCCTTTAAAAATGCGAACGGTCTAAGAAAGAGTCTTGTTAGTGAGGTTATCATTGTCTTGTGGCTTTGAAACACTGAGTTCAGCAATAATACTGCTGATGTCAGCAAGTGTGTTATCTCCTCTGTCATTACCTTTATTGCTGTCGCATTTCCAGGCATGTACAGAATGCTGATTTTGATGGCTGTGCCCTCACACCGGCAAGTCTATCATCGGAGGGAATATTTAGGCATATGAGGAACATGGTCCCAGTTAAAAACAAGTTCTTATTTACAGTTTTAGGTGCATTCTGCTAAAGGATAGAGTTGCTGCTTACATTGATTTTCAGGTTGATGGAGAGGTGAGGGAAGAAGGACTGGGAATTATAACGGCTTCCCTATAAGTCTGCAATACTGCTCCCGGTTCTAGTTGCTCGTTTACCAGGTAGGCCACTAAAATACTATACCAGCAAGATGGCGACCGTACCAAAAATGGAAGGAGGACTTTCACAGTAGAGGGAGACATATGCTTATTTTTGGCAGTTTGTTTCACCCAAATTGATGAGCTTATATAAAAAAGAAGGGCACTGTAGGGTTGGTTGTTCAGAATCCAGTGTACGTGGGCTATTAAGAGAGAATGGTGAGCAGGAAACTAAATTCATCCATTTTTATTTTTTTGCCCACGATATGCTCCATTCCAGCAGCATTCAAGCTTCTTGACATAATATGCAGATGGTGCTGAATGTGAAGGTAACCTTAGACTTAATATTGCAAGAAACAAATCCCCTTGGTGTCAGGGGAAGGCGCAGTTATTGTGGGACTGTATATACAGTAAGGCAACATGGTGTCAGGGGAAGGCGCTGTAATTGTGCAGTAGTATATACAGTAAGCCAAAATGGAATGAAAGGAAAATGTAATCATTTTTGGATATCATATATAGAAAGGCAAGATGGTGTCAGAAGGTTATCTTGTGGGGGTCTGGGGCCCGTCTGACCCCAATCTTAAGGGCTGACTCCTTCTTTCTGCACATGTACCCTAGTCAGCCCAAACGTCAGACCCCGCCTCATGCTATGTGCGGGTACGCGAGGGCACTCGATTGGGTGGGCTCATATTGCCAACCCGATCATTCGCACACAACAGCCCGTCTCGTACAGTGGGACTGACAGTAAGTGATGTGGGGACACTGCTTGGCACAGGGGTAGGCAGCAGAATAGGTACGTACCTGGTGCCCCCTGCCACGTGCCCTAGGCATGTGCTTCTTCTGCCTACTAGGGATGGGTGAATTTAACCCTTTTTCACTTTTTTTTCTATGGGCGTCATTTCCACGGCAAAAAAAATGTGCTTATCCCTACTGTCTACCCCTACTTCCGCCCCTGGCTGAGCCCAATGCACTGCCTGCCTGCTTCCAATGTGCCTGCCAGGGGCATAACTACAGAGAAAGCAGACCCTTTAGTTGCAGGGGGGCCATGGAGTGTAAAAGGCTGGTAAGGCCCAAATTAGTGAGTAATTTCAAAATATCTTGGTAGAAATGTCCAACTTAGTTCAAATTTTTGGGGCCCAAAAATGATTGTGCTGTGGGGCCAAGTAACATCTAGTTAAGCCACTGCTACCTTCCCCCAATGCACTGCCTACCTACTGTCCATACCTCATACCTCCCACTGTCCCGTTTTCAGTGGGACAGTCCCGCTTTTGACAGCTCAACACGCAGTTCGGCTCACAGCTTAAAGGACAATTCACCCTCATTGGCAAAACTGTAATAACTGGAAAAAAAAAACACAGAACTATGTTCAAACTTTCATAAACTGCCATTTTTTTAAAAAAAAATAAATCCCAAGGTGGAGGGCTACTCCAGTTTATAACGCCGGTGTGGTGTCAGGTGCCGTCACGTATAGGGCCCAAAGCTGCCCACAGCTCAAAAATAGTCTGCAAACAAAGCAAAAACCTGTGGTACAACTGATGCGATTGAATCCGTGTTTGGTGTTTATTTAGCTCACAAACAAAGTGGAAACGTTTTGGGCCTCTACTGGGCCCTTTGTCAAAGCATTGACGAATTTCATAAAATGAACATGGTAATTAGGGGGTGTGGCCACAAAAATGGGTGATGTCAAAAAAATTGCTGCACCAAATTTTTTTGTCCCTCTTTTTATTTCTAAAATGTTGGGAGGTATGATACCTTGTCCTTTCCCCTCCTTCTTCTAAAACCTTGTGACTGCTGGTCCTAACAGGGGACTGGTTGGGGTCGGTGGGGCCCACTGTGTTTTCTTCCGGCGTTCTGACAACCCATTCCGACCCTGCAGGTATCTGTTCGATAAGAGGCCG
This sequence comes from Xenopus laevis, assembly GCF_017654675.1. Taxonomy (NCBI): domain Eukaryota; kingdom Metazoa; phylum Chordata; class Amphibia; order Anura; family Pipidae; genus Xenopus; species Xenopus laevis. Next base: position 5,449,157 of record NC_054380.1, read on the forward strand.
GAAGGTTTAAAACTTCCAGTGGATGAGGATCCAATTACCCCAACATGTCTGCATAAGTCTTCTGTTATGATCCGATCATTGCAGCAGGGCCTAAGAAAATCAGACAAGATCCACACATTTGTCGACCTGTGTAGGACCAGCTTGTGCTAGAATTGTTAGAATAACGATTGTGTGAGCTGTTAAATTATGTAGTTAAAGTTAATAAACCAGGAAAAAAAATCCACAGATTCTGCAGAATTGGTAATTATTGGTGTTAGCATTGCCCTAAAGCAAGGTTTTATCTGCACAAATGCTGGAAGGAATAGTTCAATTACAGCTGGAGAGACTGGGCACCCTGTGATCTCTAAAGCCTCCTATAAATGTTGTGTTTAAATCTGCAACCTACAGAGGAAAAATGGAGTTGTAACCTATTTCCAGCGCTGCACTAATAGGAAAGAGTATATTATTGATATTATATTATATTATTGCTGATACTTCCAGCCCACTGAGAATACAAACCACCAGGGTTCCCTTGAACTCATTTGTTGGAGGTGATAAATGTCCATGAACCAGCGATTCTGAGCAGTGAGAACTTCTATATTAAGGCATCCGTCTAGAGGCTTCATGAGAAGTTCTGCTGGGCGAAAATCTAAACAAACGATATTTATTGTGGATACAGTTCGGATCATACGGCAGTGATGTGGATATTATACGAGTAAGGTTTTTACTGGCTTTAATACTTAATTATAAGGTTTATCATAAACCTTTGTTACAATCTGATATTAATTTCAGTTCTTTTCTTATTATACCCATTAGACATGTTTACATTTCATACAAATATATTTATTTTTACACCATGCATAGGTTGCACACCTTAAAGGGCATGTAAAGTCTAAAATAGAATAAGGCTAGAAATGCTGTATTTTGTATACTAAACATAAACATGAACTTACTGCATCACAAGCCTAATCAAACAAATGATTTATGCTTTCAAACTTGGCTACAGGGGGTCACCATCTTGTAACTTTGTTATACATCTTTGCAAGACCAAGACTGTGCACATGCTCAGTGTGATCTGGGCTGCTTAGGGATCGTCATTAACAAAGCTGCTTGAGTTCTGCATGGCTGGGAAGTAAGACGATGGCTCCCCCTGCTGTTCATAAATATGATTGTTTCCCTGCAGAGCAGTTAGGGACCGTCTGACAATTCCTATCCACAGCAGTAAATGAAGGGAGAATTTCCCTACATACAGTCAGGGTTATTATAAAAGCGGTACACATTTTTTAATTAAAGTATATTGGAGATAGGTTTCTTTTTCATTTCATTAAAGAAGGTAAAAATTGGATTTTAGTTTTTTGCCTTTACATGCCCTTTAAATCAAAAACAAGAAACCTGGGTGCTCATTCAAAATGTTTTTTAGACTGTCCATAGTGATGACACTCATAAGATTTGCACAACACAAACAAATGTGGTTAAAAAAAATAGGTTTATTGATCCGACAGTTTGGTCCCACACAGGAAACTTTAAAAAAAAGATTTAAAAAATTAAAAAAACACATTTATTTATATATATTTAAGTCCAAGAAGGTTCACCCAGGAAACCATAGCAGCTTCTACCTTTTTCATTCCAGAAGAAGGCTCACAGTAGAGCTGAAACTTTGAATAAACTAGGGATGCAACGAATCCAAAATTCGGTTCGGGATTCGGCCAGGATTCTGCCTTTTTCAGCAGGATTTGGATTCGGCCAAATTCTTCTGTCCAGCGGAACTGAATCTGAATCCTAATTTGCATATGCAAATTAGGGGCGGGTGGGAAATCGTATGACTTTTTGTCACAAAACAAGGAAGATAAAATGTTTTCCCCTTCCCACCCCTAATTTGCATATGCAAATTAGGATTCGGTTCGGTATTCGGCTGAATCGTTCATGAAGGATTCGGGGGTTTGGCAGAATCCAAAATAGTGGATTCAGTGCATCCCTAGAATAAACACTTATTTGTCCATTGAGACTCACACATGCGGAACTTTGTTGTTTACAGATTTATATATATTTCAATATTTTCCGTGCTTTCCAGTTCTCATTATTACATTAATCACAGTTAGTGATGGGTGAGTTTATCCGCCAGGCGCAAATTCGCGGCGAATAAATTAGCGTAAAAAACGGACGCCGGTGTCAAAAAAGAGATGCCGGCGCCATTTCACAAATTTTTCCCCATTTTACAAATTTTGCGGGAAAATCGCTAATTTTTCGGAAAAGCGAAACGCCCTAAATTCACCCATCACTAATCACATTCATCTTCAAGCTTTACAAAGCCTTTCAGATAAAGACCCAGATTCAATTTAATAGACTTATCTCCTGATTCAATTCCAGATTTCCCCATATACTTCTATTGAGTTTTCATAACTTTGACCATTTGACAAATGGTCAAAGTCGAAATTTTAAAGAGACAATACATGATACATTTCGATATTCGAATATGGACTATTCCCAAGTCGAAGTACACAAAAATAGCTCGAAATTCAAATTTTTTTACTTAGAATTTTCACTTCGACTCTTGATAAATCTGCCCCTAAAAGTAGATCTCACAATAGTAAAGTATGGGCACCACACATTTCTCCTAAGGAAGAGCCATGTGCATATTTTTTCCCCATTAATTTTAGAAATTGCCTAAAAGCACCGATAATGATACATTGCACAAAAATTAATCTAGGCCAAACCGTGAATTCGTATATAATAATTTGCTATTACTGCTAAGTAAGCCTATTTATATATATGTTAAAATATATTTTGCTTATTTATAGATATTTTATAATGAAGCAGCTTTCAATTATACATTAGAATACATATTTTCCATGGTTTAAAAGTTCATCCAATAATGTAACCCACTGCTGCCCTGGTTGGTCTGACTTTTGAAGCAATGTAGCAGCAGCCAGATGTAAATCATGCAAGGGTGACATTTTCATTGTTTCAAGAGTCAGAACCAGCAGTGCAGAAAGGGACAGACAAAAACAGCTTTTAGTTGTAAACCAATTTCAAACCAATTAAAATTTTGACTAAAGGTGGCCATACACGGGCCGATAAAAGCTGCCGACAGACCGAGTCGGCAGCTTATTGGCCCGTGTATGGGGGCCCCCGATGGGCTTCCCCGATCGAGATCTGGCCAAAAGTCGGCCAGATCTCGATCGGATGGGGTTAAAAATCCCGTCGGATCGCGGCCGCATCTGTTCGTTGATGCGGTCCCGCGATACGACAGCCCGTTTGGCGAACGCTAGGATCCGATCCTTGGGCCCTAGGGCCCACGATCGGATCAGCCCGATATTGCCCACCTCAAGGTGGGCATATCGGAGGGAGATCCGCTCGTTTGGCGACATCGCCAAACGAGCGGATCTATCCGTGTATGGCCACCTTAAGGGGCACATTTATCAAAGGTCGAGGTGAATTTTCAAATGAAAAAAATTCATAGTTCCAGCTATTTTTTGTGTACTTCAACTAGGGATTAGTCCAACATGGATTCGAATTTGAAAAAAATTCTAAATTTGAATATTGAAATTTATTATGTATTGTCTCTTACCATTCACCATCTAAAACCTGCCGAATTGCTGTTTTAGCCTATGGGGGACCTCCTAGAACCTATTTGGAGTCAATTGGTGGTCTTTGAAAAATTTTTGGGAAAAACTTTGAATAGAATTCGATTGAATGCGCTATTCCTTCAATTCGTACGATTTGAATTCGGCTGAATACATACCTATTCGATCGAAAACTGACCTATTCGACCAAAAAAAAAAAACTTCAACTTAATTTCCAATTTTGAATTCCAATTTCGAAGTTTTTTCAATTCGAAATTCGAGCCTTGATAAATATGCCCTCAAATGTAAATTGGGAAATTTCTCATTTTCTGTCATTGGGCTGCCAGCTTTTTTAGTTTTACGTTTACAGTGTTAAGTGAGTGTAGAGGGATATTAAATGAGTAGATCTCTATATATTTATATACAGTTGCAATTAAACATACACGTAAGGGAATTTCTGATTGGTTGTGGATCTTATCTTACTGTCCAACTTGTTTGTGTCCTTGGCCTGGTTGGCCACACGTCATACCTTATTTTGAATTCTGCGTTTACATTAATGAAATAGATGACTGCAGTCTCCTTCGCTGGGCTGATGAGATTGACTTTATATTTGTCTTCCCTGTCAGTTATCCTCTGCCCCCTCTGACTTTCATCCTACTCCGCTGCTCTGACAAGGTTTCTCTTTACCAAATACAAGGCACTGGATTTACACAAGTAAAGGGGACACTGGTAGGTGGATGTGTATTTGTAGCGGAAGGCTAGTGAAGACTTTACTCTTTAGGGCAGATTTATCAAAGGTCGAATTTCAAAGAAATGGGAGTTTTTTTTGAACCCCCATAACTTCGAAATTTGAATTAAAAAGACCAACCGAAATTTATTAAAAAAAAATCAAAGGTTTTTTTTTCTGCGGGTGACTAGGCAAAATTCGATTGTTCGAATCAAAGTAAGATCCAATTCGATTAAATTCGATTCAAAGTATTTTCAAAAAAGACCCTTCGATTCAAATTTCCAATTTTTTTTTTAGTCGAAGTACACTAAGATTTATCAAGGGTCAAATTTCGAAGTAATGGGAGTTTTTTTGAACCATCATAACTTCGAAATTCGAATAAAAAATCTACGTTTTTTTTTGCGGGTGAATAGACTGTATCCGATCAAATACGAATCAAAGTATTTTCAAAAAAAACTTTGATTTTTCAAAGTCCACCAATTGACTCCAAATTGGTTCTAGGAGTTCCCCCATAGGCTAAAATAACAATTCGCCAGTTTTTAGATGGCGAATGGTCAAAGTTGAAATTTTAAAGAGACAGTACGGGGCAGATTTATTGAATTACAAAATTCAAAGAAAAAAAATGTAATTTCTAGCTATTTTTGTCTACTTTGACTAGGGAATAGTCCAAATTCGATTTGAATCAGAAAAAAAATTGAAAATCCGAATATCGAAATTTATCATGTACTGTCTCTTTAAAAATTCAACTTCGATATTCGAATAGTTTAATTTTTCTCAAATTTTAATCGAATTTTGGACTATTCTATAGTCAAAGTACACTAAAAATAGCTAGAAAATCCAATTTTAAAATTAGATTTTTCAATTTGACCTTTGATAAATCTGCCCCTAAATGTCCAAATAATAAAGTACTGCAACTCAGACCTGCCGAGTGCATGTAGAAGTCAATGGGAGAAGTACCGAAGATATTCTGATCTGCACTGGGTGTTTGTGCAATAATCCAAAAATGTGTTTTTTTTGGGCAAAAATCCAAAAAAATCCGATTTTTGGGACATCAAATCTGAAAAATTCATACAATTAAATTTTTTTCACGATTTTATCCAGTTTTTTCTCGCACAGGAGATTTTCGGAAAAATGGATTGATAAATAATGGGAAAAAAATTCATGCATATTCGGTCTGACTATTTTACCGAAAATGATGAGAAATTTACGGATTTTGATAAATAATCTCCATAATTTAAGGCAGACCACCAAAAAGGCCATGAGATGGATATATTAACAGCAGACAGGCCAGCATAAAGTACAGGAGATAAGTTAGTGTACATTGTATAACCTCAGACAGTTTAGAAATAACTCAATCAATGATACTCCCTTAGATCACATTATTTTTACAGACAGGACTCGGCTAAGATCAGACACCTCACCTGCCTTGTCAGCAGAACTTGCTTTTCAAATACATCTTGTCTGTTTTTTTGCATTACAGCTATATTTTTGCTAATATTTCAAATGTATTTTGGTCACTGATAGAAATTGTTGATTTAAATCTGTAGGTGTTGTAGCAAAGTAGATTGGAAGCATATCAAAGAGCTCTATGAGACGGATCAAATACAGGGAAAAATAGGGGCTGTGTTTGCTAAGGCTGGAAAAGCCAGTAATGGAGCTGGGATTGATGAGTCTTCACTTGGTGGGATGGGGGTCTGAGTTCTCTACCCAGGAAGCAGGAGAAGAAAGCTAAAAGAATTTGATTAAAATATCAGTAATTCGGAAACTATCCAAGAGTGGGTTGCCTATTGAATCGATAGTAGACCAGTCTGTTATGGTTGCAGAAGAAGCCAATTGAATTTGTTTATTGCATATTCTGTGCGAAATTGATATGTGCCTTGTTTTGTGGATATTTCTGCTGTGAATAAAACACAGGTGAATACTTACTTGAAGTTACACATGGGGCAGATTTATCAAGGGTCGAAATTCGAATTCAAAAAGACAGACTGAAATTTATTAAAAATAATCAAAGTTTTATTTTGGCCGAATAGGTCCGTTTTCGTTCGAATAGGTCCGTTTTTGATCGAATTCGAATCGTACCATCGAATTCGATTCGAAGTTTTTCCAAAAAAAAAAGTTAGATTTTTCAAAGTCCACCAATTGACTCCAAATGGGTTCTAGGAGGTCCCCCATCGGCTAAAACAGCAGTTCGGCAGGTTTTAGAAGGCGAATGGTCAAAGTCAAAGTTGGTGATAAATTTCGTTATTCAAATTTTCGAATATTTTCCAAATTCAAATCAAATTTGGACTATTTCCTAGTCGAAGTACACAAAAATTAGCTCGAAATTTGATTTTTTTTAATTCAAATTTTCACTTCAACCTTTGATAATTCTGCCCCTTATAGTTGATCTTTCTTACTTTGAATAAGTATAACCCCCTCTGTCACTTGAGCTACTTCCCACAGGACCCAGTCGTACTTGATAACAAAAGGTTTCAACTCTCACTTTTGAAACCAATAATGAGAATAGTGACTTCCTATAGTTCCTCGCTGTAACATCCCGCCTGGGCTTGAACCAGAGACCTTGGGGCAGATTTATCAAAGGTCAAAGTGAAGGTTCGAAGTTAAAAACGTCGAATTTCGAAGTAATTTTTGGGTACTTCGACCATCGAATAGTCCAACTTCGATTTGAAGTTGAAAAAAACTTCGAAATTCGAAATTTATCATGTACTGTCTCTTTAAAACTTCGACTTCGACCATTTGCCACCTAAAAGCTGCCGATGTGTTGTTTTAGCCTATGGGGGACCCCCTAGAACCTGTATAGAGGCAATTGGGGGAGTTTGGGAGATCGAAGGTCGAAAGTTAAAAAAAACTTTGAATCGAAGTAGATCGAAGGCGCTATTCCTTTGATCGTACGTTTCGAAGTAGGCCGAATACGGACCACTTCGACCCCCAAAAAACTTTGACCTCAATTCGGTTGGTTTTTTTGAATTCGAGTTTCGAAGTTTTTTCAATTCGAAACTTTATCCTTGATAAATATGCCCCCTTGTGTTGTTATGCTGTCTGCATTGCCTCTACTCTATATGAGCGGACAGTTAGGGGCAGATTTATTAGTCAATAAATAAGGGGAGAAAATCAGTGTGGATTTAGTTGGCGTAGGTTTCAAAAAATTCAGAGAAATTTTCGGATGTTGCTAAATAACCCCCTAAGAGTGAGATTATAAATTAAAGGATATGCTTTGTCTACATTTCTAGTAAATGCTCCAGAATTAGCCTTATTATCATGGACAAACCAGATTCTCATGATGGGCAGGTGCCATACTTAAAGGACCAGTAACTTAAAAAAATTAAATTGTTTTAAAGTAATAAAAATATAATGCAGTTATGCCCTGCACTGATAATACTGACGTGATTGCTTCAGAAACACTACTATAGTTTATATAAATAAGCTGCTGTGTAGCAATGGGGGCAGCAATTCAAAGAAGAAAAGGCTCAGGTTACGCAGCAGATAGTAGATAAGCTCTGTACAGCAGCTTATTTATATAAACTATAGTAGTACTTATCTGTTATCTACTGTGTATCCTGTGCTTGAATGGCTGCCCCCATGGCTACACAGCAGCTTGTTTATATAAACTATAGTAGTGATTCTGAAGCAAATATATTAATTTTACCAGTGCAGGGCAACATTTCATTATATTATTATTACTTTAAAAACTTAAATTTTTTGGTGTTACTGTTCCTTTAACAGAATTCTTTCTGTGCTGCCACCTGCTCAAAGGTCTGAAATGGCAGCGCAGAAGTAGCAGAAAGGCACTTTATTTTGTATGAAAAGCTCTGCTGGTAATAACTAACCTGCAAGTCTGTAACCACCGAGGTTCCTTTTTTTATGTTCTCGAGAAATCTGCTTTTCAGAAACCCTCTTTGTCTGTATCTGCCGAGTAATTACTGCATTGGGAATGGAACTCTCAGCTGGTGACTCTGGGAACTTGGCTCTATCAAATATTCCTTCCCTGCAGCCCAGTGCCAGCTCTGCTTTGTGATTAATTACTCAACAACACCCCCTCCTCCTTGTAGCTACCTGTATATGTCAATGGGAAAAAATACAAATCTCTATGACAAATATATACACTAGTTTTGTGAGCATGCCGACTATGTGGACTACAACTCCCAGAATGCTCAGCCAACCGTCGATCAGTTGCTTCGATTTAATATTTTTTTACTTTCTAGCTGAATTAAAACTCAGACTAAATAAATATTTTGCGTGATACAACTGGTGATGAAGCAAGAATGAGAAAAAAGTGAAGAGGAAAGTGTGATCATAAGGAAATTGTTTAATTCAATGGGATGCGTGCTATATATTGTATTATTATGTGAGAATAAAATGCACGCTTGTGCCTTGCAGAAGATGTTCTATGATGTGACATTCATTTCAAGGCCTGACTATCATTGTTGCTTCGATAAATCTGAAACTCGCTTATCAGCAGCCAAGATGTACATTAGCTTGCATGACAGCTACCTCTAATGGCCAATTAGGGCACTGCATCCACTTGTTTCTTTTTTTTTGCCATGTCGTCTTCTGTTTACAGCGAGGAATATACAACGTACAACACTATGGGGGTTATTCATTAAAGTCCGAAACCAAAAACTTGAAAAATTCAAGCTTTTTTTACTATAAAATCCGAATTTTTAGTGGAAAAAAACCTAAAATTTTTTAAACCCTGAGGGGGTTATTTATCAAAGCCCGAATTTATCTCAATGGGGCAAATTCACTAAGGCGAGAAGCGCCGAACGCTAGCGTTTTTTCGCTAGCGTCCGGCATTTTCGCTACTGCGCAAATTCACTAACGAACGCTGGCGTAGTTTCGCTAGTGTTACTTCGCAACCTTACGCCAGGCGAATTTTCGCTAGCGACGAAACTACGCAAATTCACTAACTTGCGCAGTGTAGCGAACGCTACCTTTTACGCTAGACTTCCTTCGCCACCTCAGACCTGGCGAAGCGCAATAGAGTAGATAGGGATTGTTTCAAAAAAAGTCAAAGTTTTTTCTAAGTCCCAAAAAACGCTGGCGTGTTTTCTACATTATGGGTGATAGGCTGAAAAAGATCGAAATTTTTTTGGGGCTCCCCTTCCTCCCCCCTACTTTTCCTGACTCATGGCAACTTACCTAGACAGTGGGCACATGTGTAGGGCAAAATACAATTTTTATTTGCAGATTTAAAGGTTTTCTAGGCATTTGTAGTGCAGATACGTGTTCCTCCATTGAAATTTGAATTTCGCGTCTTATGCAAATTAGCCTTCGCTAGCGCAACTTCGCTTTATATAGCGAAACAACGCTAGCGCAACTTCGCAAACTTACGCTACCCCTGTGCGCAACTTCGCATTTTAGTGAATTTGCGGAGCGCTGGCAAAAATTCGCCTGGCGAAGTGCGGCGAAGAGCGGCGAAGTTGCGCCTGGCGCAACTTCGATTCTTAGTGAATTTGCCCCATTGTTTCTGTTAAAAAAAATCTGACCAACTCCGAATTGTCAATTGGACCTTATTTAACATAGAAAAATCTTGCTAAAATCAATTCAGGCAAAAAATCCAAAAAAGTCAGATTTTACGCCAAAAAAGTCAGATTTCCCTGTCAAAATTGGACTTTTGGCAGCAAAATTTGAAAAAATCCGATTTTTGGCCTAAACTCAGCGTGGACCATGATATTGAAATGGGACCTTTGCCATTGACTTCTACAGGATCCGACAGCTTGGAGATGGCAGATTTTTGGATTCAGACTTTTTTCAGCCTCGGGGTATCATAAATTCTGAAAAAAATTGATTGATTGATGATTTTGATTGATTGATAAATAACCCCCTGAGGTGTTAAAAGTGCAAATAAAAAGTACTCCAACTCAGACCTGTCGAGTTCATATAGAAGTCAATGGGCGAAGTCCCAAAGATATCCTGATCTTCGCTGGGTTTTGTGCAATAATCTGAAGATTTTGTAGTTTTAAAGCAATAATACAAAGAATTTGTACATTTAATTTTTTTTTACAATTTTATCAAGTTTTTTCCTGCACAGGAAATTTAGGAAAAATGTATTGATAAAAAAGGGAAAAAAATCTGTGTGGATTTGGTCGGAGTATGTTTCCGAAAATTATGAGAAATTTTCTAATTTTGATAAATAATCCCTCCAAAATCACAAACAAAGGAATCACAGTGTTTTTATAGACTTGTAAAAGGGGAGTTACCGGTGGGAATTATGGAAATATCGCTCCATAGCACAGAAATACAAAAAACTGCTCTTACAGCCAAAAAGGTGGTTCTGCCTCAAGGCCCAGGGTACTAGTAACTAAGGTTAACTTGAAATCAGAATCCATCAAAGTCAGGGGGCTCCCAGGGAAATCTGTACAGGTATGGGACCCTTTATGCAGAATGCTTGGGACCTGGGGTTTTCCAGATAATGGATCTTTCCGTAATTTGGATCTTCATAGTTTACTAGAAATTCATTTTAAAATTAAATTAAACCAACAGGCTGGTTTTGCTTCCAATAAGGATTAATTATATCTTAGTTGGGATCAAGTACAAGATACTGTTTTATTATTACACAGAAAAAGGAAATTATTTTAAAAAATTTGGATAATTTGATTATAATGGAGTCTATGGGAGACGGCCTTTCTGTAATTCGGAACTTTCTGGATAACGGTTTTCTGTTACCCGTATACACAGAATTTTATTCTCTCTCATAACAAAAAGATAAAAATTGCCACTGGTCTCTGGGGACATGTGCCCTTCACCCCCCCTGGTGCTTTTTAAATGAACCCCAAGGGGATTATTTATCAAAATATATTATTATTTTCTGAAATATACTCCAACCAAATCCGCACAGGTTATTTCTCCTTATTTATCAATACGTTTTCCCAAAAATAATCCAGTATGGGGAAAAAATCATGAAAATTGTACAAAAATTTGAATCGTACTAATTTTTCAGATTTTCCGCCTTGAAAACTCAGATTTTTTTTTACAGATTTTTGGCCAAAAACCACGAGATCTTCGGATTATTGCATGAAACCCTTCGCAGATCAGGATATCTTCAGGACTTCTTCCATTGACTTAAATACAACCTCGGCAGGTATGAGATATTGGATTTTCAGATTCTGACTTTTTCCATCCTCAGGGTATACTAAATCCCAAAAAATTTGAGTCTTTTTTTTCCACTAAAAATTCGGATTCTATAGTAAAAAAAAAAAACCTCTAATTTTTTGAGTTTTCGGACTTTAATAAATAACCCTCTAAAGGAAGCACGTTTGTACCCCCTTAGCGCCCTTGCATCCAGGTATCTTTTCAATCATCTTCACCATATGAGATGTGCCTAAATGTTGTCCCACAACAAATGCAACTTTACCTGCTAACTAAATAGATTTGTATTTGCAGTCTTTCAGAAGTACATCTTTTTATACAAGTAACAAAAATAAATGCAAAATACAAAGAACTCCACTGCCAAACTTATTTATTATGTCAAACAGAAAAGAACATCGGCTGTAATATTTCTGATTGACCTATAACAGTTACTTTTGGCATTTGAATGCTCTGTATTTTATAGTTATTATTTATATTCAAATAAATACAGTGCATAAGTATTTATGATCATGTGATAACTTCCAATTGCTAGGCAATAAATGTCAGAACTAGAGATGTCGCGAACTGTTCGCCGGCGAACTTGTTCGCGCGAACATCGGGTGTTCGCGCTCGCCGGAAGTTCGCGAACGTCGCGCGACGTTCGCCATTTTGGGTTCGCCATTGTTGGCGCTTTTTTTTGCCCTCTCACCCCAGACCAGCAGGTACATGGCAGCCAATCAGGAAGCTCTCCCCTGGACCACTCCCCTTCCCTATAAAAACCGAAGCCCTGCAGCGTTTTTTCACTCTGCCTGTGTGTGCTGAAGAGATAGTGTAGGGAGAGAGCTGCTGCCTGTTAGTGATTTCAGGGACAGTTGAAAGTTTGCTGGCTAGTAATCGTTTTGATACTGCTCTGTTATTGGAGGGACAGAAGTCTGCAGGGGTTTGAGGGACATTTAAGCTTAGGTAGCTTTGCTGGCTAGTAATCTACCTTCTACTGCAGTGCTCTGTATGTAGCTGCAGTGGGCAGCTGTCCTGCTTCTGATCTCATCTGCTGACTGCTGCAATAACAGTAGTCCTTGTAAGGACTGCTTTTATTATTTTTTTGTTGTTTTACTACTACTACTACTACTACTATAAGAGCCCAGTGCTATTAGTCTAGCAGTGTTGGGGAGTGGGACTGGTGTGCTAATCTGCTGCTCCTAGTAGTTCAGCAGCACCAACTTTAATTTTTTTTTTTTAATATTCATTTTTTTTTATTTTACTTTTTTTTATTTTACTACCGCTGTAGTAGTGTATAAGTTGACCTTTTAGGCATTATTTGCCCTGTAGGCATTATTTGCACACTGTTTTCTTCAACCCGCCATCTAGCTGTGTGACCTTGTTCACATTCTGTCTAAATATCCATAATATTACCGTCTCCAGAAAAAACACCGGAGTGACTTTTTTCAAGCAGCCATAATATATTTTACGTAATCCGTATCCACCGCTGTAGTAGTGTATACGTTGACCTTGTAGGCATTATTTGCACACTGTTTTCTTCAACCCGCCATCTAGCTGTGTGACCTTGTTCACATTCTGTCTAAATATCCATAATATTACCGTCTCCAGAAAAAACACCGGAGTGACTTTTTTCAAGCAGCCATAATATATTTTACGTAATCCGTATCCACCGCTGTAGTAGTGTATACGTTGACCTTGTAGGCATTATTTGCACACTGTTTTCTTCAACCCGCCATCTAGCTGTGTGACCTTGTTCACATTCTGTCTAAATATCCATAATATTACCGTCTCCAGAAAAAACACCGGAGTGACTTTTTTCAAGCAGCCATAATATATTTTACGTAATCCGTATCCACCGCTGTAGTAGTGTATACGTTGACCTTGTAGGCATTATTTGCACACTGTTTTCTTCAACCCGCCATCTAGCTGTGTGACCTTGTTCACATTCTGTCTAAATATCCATAATATTACCGTCTCTAGAAAAAACACCGGAGTGACTTTTTTCAAGCAGCCATAATATATTTTACGTAATCCGTATCCACCGCTGTAGTAGTGTATACGTTGACCTTGTAGGCATTATTTGCACACTGTTTTCTTCAACCCGCCATCTAGCTGTGTGACCTTGTTCACATTCTGTCTAAATATCCATAATATTACCGTCTCCAGAAAAAACACCGGAGTGACTTTTTTCAAGCAGCCATAATATATTTTACGTAATCCGTATCCACCGCTGTAGTAGTGTATACGTTGACCTTGTAGGCATTATTTGCACACTGTTTTCTTCAACCCGCCATCTAGCTGTGTGACATTGTTCACATTCTGTCTAAATATCCATAATATTATCGTCTCTAGAAAAACCACTTGAGTTACTTTTTTTCAAGCAGCATTCATATATTTTACGTAATCCGTATCCACCGCTGTAGTAGTGTATACGTTGACCTTGTAGGCATTATTTGCACACTGTTTTCTTCAACCCGCCATCTAGCTGTGTGACCTTGTTCACATTCTGTCTAAATATCCATAATATTACCGTCTCCAGAAAAAACACCGGAGTGACTTTTTTCAAGCAGCCATAATATATTTTACGTAATCCGTATCCACCGCTGTAGTAGTGTATACGTTGACCTTGTAGGCATTATTTGCACACTGTTTTCTTCAACCCGCCATCTAGCTGTGTGACCTTGTTCACATTCTGTCTAAATATCCATAATATTATCGTCTCCAGAAAAAACACCGGAGTGACTTTTTTCAAGCAGCCATAATATATTTTACGTAATCCGTATCCACCGCTGTAGTAGTGTATACGTTGACCTTGTAGGCATTATTTGCACACTGTTTTCTTCAACCCGCCATCTAGCTGTGTGACCTTGTTCACATTCTGTCTAAATATCCATAATATTATCGTCTCTAGAAAAACCACTTGAGTTACTTTTTTTCAAGCAGCATTCATATATTTTACGTAATCCGTATCCACCGCTGTAGTAGTGTATACGTTGACCTTGTAGGCATTATTTGCACACTGTTTTCTTCAACCCGCCATCTAGCTGTGTGACCTTGTTCACATTCTGTCTAAATATCCATAATATTACCGTCTCCAGAAAAAACACCGGAGTGACTTTTTTCAAGCAGCCATAATATATTTTACGTAATCCGTATCCACCGCTGTAGTAGTGTATACGTTGACCTTGTAGGCATTATTTGCACACTGTTTTCTTCAACCCGCCATCTAGCTGTGTGACCTTGTTCACATTCTGTCTAAATATCCATAATATTACCGTCTCCAGAAAAAACACCGGAGTGACTTTTTTCAAGCAGCCATAATATATTTTACGTAATCCGTATCCACCGCTGTAGTAGTGTATACGTTGACCTTGTAGGCATTATTTGCACACTGTTTTCTTCAACCCGCCATCTAGCTGTGTGACCTTGTTCACATTCTGTCTAAATATCCATAATATTACCGTCTCCAGAAAAAACACCGGAGTGACTTTTTTCAAGCAGCCATAATATATTTTACGTAATCCGTATCCACCGCTGTAGTAGTGTATACGTTGACCTTGTAGGCATTATTTGCACACTGTTTTCTTCAACCCGCCATCTAGCTGTGTGTATTATCGTTTCCAGAAAAAACCAACTGAGTTTTTGTTGTTGTTGTTGTTTTTTTAAAAATAATGCCAGGCAAAGGCAGGCCGCCACGCAGAGGCCGTGCTAGGGGCCGTGCTGCTATGCAATCCTGTTGCCCTAGCAAATTGCCCAGTTTTAAAAAGCCAATGACCCTGAACTCCCAAAATGCTGAAGAGGTAGTTGACTGGCTTACACAGCACACCCCATCCTCTACCGTTTCTAACTTTACCACAACATCCTCCTCATCCTCCACTGCTATGGCCACCCCACGTAACACTTCCTCCACCACCGGTGCCCCTTCTTCACTGGGGTCAGAGGAGTTATTTTCCCATGAGTTTCTTGAACTGAGTAATGCGCAACCATTATTGCCAGAAGAAGATGAAGGAGATGAGGACCTTACACCAGATTTAATTCTGGCAGAGAACACGATAGAGATGGACATAATGAGTGATGAGGAGGAGGTCCCCGCTGCTGCTTCCTTCTGTGATGTGTCAGAAGAAATTGATGCATCTGAGGAGAATGATGATGAGGAGATTGATGTTTTGTGGGTGCCTAGTAGAAGAGAGCAAGAGGAGGGTAGTTCAGATGGAGAGACGGAGAGTCAGAGAGGCAGTAGGAGAATAAGACTTAGAAGAAGCAGGGAGGACAGCCCGCAGGGATCAGTAGGGCAACAACATGTATCGGCACCTGTGTTCAGCCGGCCAACGCACCCGCCATTGCCGCCAATACCGCCAACTCCGCCAACTTCTACTGTTACCGCCAGATCGCACACTTCCAAAAAGTCAGCAGTGTGGGATTTTTTTAATGTGTGTGCCTCTGACAAAAGCATTGTAATTTGCAATGAGTGCAGTCAGAAACTGAGCCTTGGTAAGCCCAACAGCCACATAGGTACAACTTCTATGCGAAGGCACATGAGCGGCAAGCACAAAGCACTTTGGGAGCAACACCTCAAAGGCAACAGGCAAACTAAAAGCCACACTCCTTCTGGTCCAGCATCTTACTGCTCTACCTCTGCTCTCCTTGACCCGTCTGAACCACCCTCCACTCCGCCTTCCACCTTGACCACCTGTTCCCATTCCCAGTCATCTGCCACCAGCCAAGTTTCTGTGAAGGCCATGTTTGAGCGTAAGAAGCCAATGTCTGACTGTCACCCCCTTGCCCGGCGTCTGACAGCTGGCTTGTCTGCACTCTTAGCCCGCCAGCTTTTACCATACCAGCTGGTGGACTCTGAGGCCTTCCGCAAATTTGTAGCAATTGGGACACCGCAGTGGAAGGTACCCAGCCGCAATTTTTTTTCTAAAAAGGGAATACCACACCTGTACCAACATGTGCAGAGCCAAGTTACCGCATCTCTGTCACTTAGTGTTGGGCCAAAGGTCCATATGACTACTGACGCATGGTCCTCCAAGCATGGTCAGGGCAGGTATGTCACCTACACTGCCCACTGGGTGAACTTGGTAATGGCTGGGAAGCAGGGAATGGGTAGCTCAACAACAACAGTGGAGTTGGTGTCACCGCCACGGATTGCACGCGGTTCTGCCACCACCTCTACTCCTCCATCGCTCTCTACCTCGTCTTCTTCTTCTTCTTACTCTGCTGCTGGGTCCTCCTTCTCCTCCTCCACACCTGTGCACCCCCAGCTCCCCCTAGGCTATTCGACGTGCCAGGTACGCCGTTGTCACGCTGTCTTGGGGATGACGTGCCTGGAAAGCAAAAACCATACCGGATCTGTACTCCTGTCATCTCTGCAGTCACAGGCCGATCGGTGGCTGACCCCACACCAACTGCAGATCGGAAAAGTGGTGTGTGACAATGGAAGCAATCTGTTGGCAGCGTTGAGACTAGGCAATTTAACACATGTGCCCTGCATGGCACATGTGTTAAATTTAATAGTCCAACGTTTTGTCTCCAAGTACCCAGGATTCCAGGACGTTCTCACCCAGTCCAGAAAGGTGTCGGCCCATTTCAGACGTTCCTACACAGCCATGGCACGCCTTGCTGACATTCAGCAGCGCTACAACATGCCAGTCAGGCGTTTGATTTCTGACAGCCAGACTCGCTGGAATTCAACGCTCCTTATGTTGGAACGTCTGCTGCAACAACAAAGGGCCGTCAACGAGTACCTTTTTGAACTGGGTGGTAGGACTGGATCTGCACAGCTGGGGATTTTTTCCCCCGTTACTGGGTGCTTATGCGCGATGCCTGCAGGCTCATGCGACCTTTTGAAGAGGTGACAAATATGGTCAGTCGCACCGAAGGCACCATCAGCGACCTAATACCCTTCGCTTTATTCCTGGAGCGTGCCGTGCGACGAGTGACAGATGAGGCTGTAGACCAGCGTGACGAGGAGCTGGAAGCGCACGATTTCTGGTCGGAATCACCAGAACGAACCCAGGCACCTGCTGCAACGCAGGGAGAGGTGCCAGAAGTGGAGTCAGAGGAGGAAGGTGGCTTTGTGGAGGAGGAGGAGGAGGACCAACAGGAGCAGGCTTCCCAGGGGGCTAGTGGTGACCTTTTGGGGACCCCTGGTCTTGTACGTGGCTGGGGGGAGGAGACCGTGGATGATGCAGTCCTTGATAATGAGGAAGCGGAGATGGATAGCTCTGCATCCAACCTTGTGAGAATGGGGTCTTTCATGCTGTCATGCCTGTTGAAGGACCCCCGTATCAAGAGGCTTAAGGAGAAGGACCTGTACTGGGTCGCAACGCTACTAGACCCTCGGTACAAGCATAAAGTGTCAGAAATGTTACCAACATACCACAAGTCCGAAAAGATGCGGGCATTTACAAACCAGCCTGCAAAACATGTTGTACAATGCTTTTAAGGGTGATGTCACTTCAGGAACTCATCAACATTCCAGGGGCAGAGGTGCCAGTAATCCTGCCACGAGCACACCTGCAAGGACAAAGCCCTTTGGCCAGTCTGTAACGTCAGACATGCAAATGTTTTTCTGTCCAAGGCAGCGCCACAACCCTTCTGGATCCACCCTCAAAGAACGCCTCGACCGGCAGGTAGCGGACTACCTGGCATTAACTGCAGATATCGACACTCTGAGGAGCGATGAACCCCTGGACTACTGGGTGCGCAGGCTTGATCTGTGGCCAGAGCTGTCACAATTTGCCATGAACCTCTTGTCTTGCCCAGCCTCAAGTGTGCTCTCAGAAAGGACCTTCAGTGCAGCAGGAGGGATTGTAACTGAGAAGAGAACTCGCCTAGGTCACAAAAGTGTCGATTACCTGACCTTTATTAAAATGAATGAGGGGTGGATCTCGGAGGGTTACTGCACGCCGGAAGACTTGTTCTGACTTCTATGCAGCTGTCCTTCTCTTCAAGCCTCATGACTCCACACACAGCTGTCCTTTAGCGTCCTCCTCCTCCCTCCGCCACCGTTACAAACTAGGGTGCAAACCCTACTGGTTTAATTTTTTCTGGCCTCTGTGCTTCAGTGGCTGCAACCAAAAAAACTGGGCAAACAATGTCTACAAGGTCAACGTATGGCAAAAAATGACTATTTTCAGCATTTATATGGCATATTTTTTCTGGCAAATGTGCTTCAGTGGCTGCGTCCAAAAAAATGCATATTTTCTGCATTTATATGGCATAATTTTTCTGGCAACTGTGCTTCAGTGGCTGCGACCAAAAAAATGCATATTTTCTGCATTTATATGGCATAATTTTTCTGGCCTCTGTGCTTCAGTGGCTGCAACTAAAAAAATTTATATTTTCAGCATTTATATGGCATAATTTTTCTGGCCTCTGTGCTTCAGTGGCTGCAACCAAAAAAATTTATATTTTCAGCATTTATATGGCATAATTTTTCTGGCAACTGTGCTTCAGTGGCTGCGACCAAAAAAATTACTATTTTCAGCATTTATATGGCATATTTTTTCTGGCCTCTGTGCTTCAGTGGCTGCGGCCAAAAAAACTGGGCAAACAATGCCTACAAGGTCAACGACGTTGACCTTGTAGGCATTGTTTGCCCAGTTTTTTTGGCCGCAGCCACTGAAGCACAGAGGCCAGAAAAAATATGCCATATAAATGCTGAAAATAGTAATTTTTTGCCATACGTTGACTCAACGTATATGGCAAAAAATGACTATTTTCAGCATTTATATGGCATATTTTTTCTGGCAACTGTGCTTCAGTGGCTGCGACCAAAAAAATGCATATTTTCTGCATTTATATGGCATAATTTTTCTGGCCTCTGTGCTTCAGTGGCTGCAACCAAAAAATTTATATTTTCAGCATTTATATGGCATAATTTTTCTGTCAACTGTGCTTCAGTGGCTGCGACCAAAAAAATGCATATTTTCTGCATTTATATGGCATAATTTTTCTGGCCTCTGTGCTTCAGTGGCTGCAACCAAAAAAATTTATATTTTCAGCATTTATATGGCATAATTTTTCTGGCAACCGTGCTTCAGTGGCTGCGTCCAAAAAAACTGGGCAAACAATGTCTACAAGGTCAACGTATGGCGAAAAATTACTATTTTCAGCATTTATATGGCATATTTTTTCTGGCAACTGTGCTTCAGTGGCTGCGTCCAAAAAAACTGGGCAAACAATGCCTACAAGGTCAACGTATGGCAGTTGTTTAAAGAGAACAGTAGATTACTAGCCAGCAAAGCTACCTAAGCTAAAATGTCCCTCAAATCCCTGCAGACTTCTGTCCCTCCAATACAGAGCAGTATCAAGCAGATTACTAGCCAGCAAGCTTACTATCATCTGTCCCTGAAATCACTAACAGCTCTCCCCCTACACTATCTCTTCCAAGCACACACAGGCAGATTTTTCAGATACATTTTTGCCCTTGATCCCCCTCTGGCATGCCACTGTCCAGGTCGTTGCACCCTTTAAACAACTTTAAAATCATTTTTCTGGCCAGAAATGTCTTATCTAGATGTTAAAGTTCGCCTTCCCATTGAAGTCTATGGGGTTCGCGAACCGTTCGCGAACCGTTCGCATTTTTGCGCAAGTTCGCGAATATGTTCGCGAACTTTTTTTCCGACGTTCGCTACATCCCTAGTCAGAACTAATTTGCATTCTGATATTGCATTCTAGTATTTTAAAGGGGTGGTATAATCTATGTTCAAAACGAGTGCAATAAATGGGGCTGGTGCTGAAAATACTTTTTGCCTATTGATTATTTCTTGAAAAAAATCCATGGGTTTGGTTATTTCTTGAGCTAAACAGGGGAAACAGAAGCTACTCCATATTTGATCTTTGCGAGGCATTAGTATACAGTCCCTTTCTTCTTTGCAAACTTTTTATTGATCATACATACAGTAATTATTTCTAATCACACATACATTTTCTTTTTCTTTCAGCTAGATGCCCACCTACGATGCCCACCTACGAGGAGGAGAGCACTTTCAGTACATACAGATACACTTGTATATGCACAAAATATTTGTACAGCCCTTTTAGCCTATCAGTGTTGGATACTGGTATAAGCAATCCAAGGAGACCAAATTTTAACATAATTATTATATGTATCCGAGGATATACTCAATTATCTCTCATTTACCATCATCCAGTTCATATTAAGACGAAACATAATAATAGGAATTGAGTGTTTCTTCCAGGAGGCAGCTATAGTTTGTTTAGCTGCTAAAAAAAATAAATTGTATACATTTTTTTGTGTGAATTATTTGTCACTGGAAGTGGTTTATTAAGTAGGGCTTGAGTATCCAGCCCCTTTCTTAAACCCTTTGTTGTGACTGTTAGTGATGGGCGAATTTATTCGCCAGGCGCGAATTCGCGCGATTAGCGAAACGCCCACGAAAATTTGCGGCAAAAATTCGGGTGCCGGCGTCAAAAACTAGACGCCGATTCGCAAATTTTTCGGCGAAGCGAAACGGCGCAAATTCGCCCATCACTAGTGACTGTTTTGTTAGCAGAAGTCCATTATGCAGGGGGTATTATCTGTACATACAGTCAACACTATACTAATTGGGCTTATGTAGAGACCAGGGACATATTCCCTGTTCTGGGCAAATCTTAAATTGGTGGACCCCCTCCTTCTTTGTTGACACACCCCTAAATACCCCACCCATTTTACCAAACCAGAACCCAGACGTGCCAGTATTATTACTACAGAAAAAAGATAAGCAGCATATTAACCCCGGCTGTGGCAGTATAATATGGTCAATTAGCACTCCATTAATCCCAGATATGCCATTAAAATCACACAAAAATGAGCAATGAGCACTCCTTTAAAATTGCCAGTTGGCTCTACACTGCAGAACAGTGGAATGCACAGCCATCTTGGATTTTTTTTACAAAAGGTAGAGACCAGAGAAAAGCAGAGAAGTCAATGTGGGGACAGAAGTCAGGGCCGGAACTAGGGGTAGGCAGAAGAGGCACGTGCCTAGGGCGCAAATGTGGAGGGGCGCCAGGCACCGTACCTCTTCTGCGCCTTGCCCCTAGTTCGGCCACTTCTTTCCACACCTGTAGCAGCAATCGATGTTATCCTAGGCACGCACAAGCGCGCACTCTTCTGCGTCTGCTTGTGCGCACGATCGGCTTCTGCGCTTGATCGCCCGTGCGCACGCCTGTGCGTGCGCGCACTTCAGAAGGGGGCAATGTAGTCGGTCGGGTTGCCTTGGGCGCCGGACTGACTTGGCCCGGCACTGACAGAAGTGGCATGGGTGAGAAAGATCTATTTCAGTCCAGGCTGTACACTAGATTTTCAATTATTTCACTTATTTATCTGTTTTTTATATATTCCATTGTCTTTCTTCTTAATAAATGTATAATATTGAGGGCACGGTATTTCTGTAGTTTAGTGATTATATTTAAAAATAATAATTATAAGAAATTAAATAATAATAACATTTTAACTTTTAAGCAGCGTATTATCTCTTCATAAATGACTGGTAGTTTTGGGTAGAAAAAAAAGTATAGGTATTATTTATTCAGAGTTTTGTGATATGTATAAAGGCTGCCTGTGACCTTATACCTTCAGGTGTATATACAGATGTGGGATCCGTTATCCAGAAAGTTCCAAAGGCCAACCTTCCATAGACTCTATTTTAATCAACTAATTCAGACTTTTAAAAATGATTTCATTTTTCTCTGTTATAACAAAACTAAGATATAATTAATCCTTATTGGAGGCAAACCAATTTATTGGGTTTATGTAATGTTTAAATGCTTCTTAGTAGACTTAGGGGGTTAGTTATAAAAGTCAGAATGCCAAAAACTTTAAAAATTAAATTTTTTTGGGATTTATTTTACCCTGAGGATATAAAAAAATTCAAATCCGAAAATTCTGAATTTTAGACCGGCCAACGGTGTATATAATTCAATGGGCAAAGTCCTGAAGATATCCTGATCTGTGTTGGGTTTTTTTTCAGAACACATCAGTTAATAGTGCTGCTCCAGCAGAATTCTGCACCAAAACAGTTTTTCAAAAGAGCAAACAAATATTTTATTTAGACATGACATGCTAGTGTACCAGGGGTCCTCGGTCATGTGATTTGTGCTCTAATAAACTTCAGTCACTCTATACTGTTGTGTTGCAGTTGACAGTCTCAACAAAGGGTTTAAAGATATTTAGAACCATAGCCTGGAACTTAGTTGTGGTCTTCCCAGTTCCTCCTTTAGTGCAGTCAATAATAACTGTAGAAGGGGTTTTCTTTGCAAGGACTTGCAAGTTGTTCTGAAATTCATGGGAAAATTAGCCTACATATGGTCTCAATCTATCCAGTGGATAACCTTTGCATTGGCCTTTAACAGTTCATCTGATAAACATCAGCTTTAAGTCTTATAAATATACCACCTCCAACTGCCTGGGGTTGTCACTGTGTGCCATGAGAAGGCAATTAAATGCCCGTATCTCCTGAAAATATATTTCCGAATGTTTCCCTTCATAGAAGCTATCCCCATAAAAGATCATATAACCCCTAACATTAATTACGAACAGATACATTATTCTATAAAACTGGACATTTAATGAACTTGCAGGCTCATTACTGAAATGTTCCCCTTAGAATGATTCTAGCGCTCACCTTACAATATGCCGAAAGATATCCTTCATGCAGTTTCCGTCCAAAAACTACTATATCTTCTTTAATAAGCAAGTAGTCAAGATTTATATTTTTCCATAAACTCCCCATCTTCCGGGATTTTTGTTTGGATTAATTGAACGCATTTATTTAAATGGAAAACATACGAAAAGAAAGAAGACTTTATATTAGTGTTAACGGTTGTTGGAGTTGGGCTTTGTAGCATGTTATTAAGCATTCAGCACTAGTTTGGGGGGAATACAATAAACACTATGGTAAATATATCCTGTAAAGATAAGGAAAATATTTTCCACCAATATAGAGTCTTTATATTTCTGCATTGCAGCACTAGGATCCTGAGTTCAATCCTGGCACGGACACCTATTGACTTAGAGGGGCACAGAGTGATATTGAGGAGAAAACTGATATTCAAGACTTCAAGACTATGGGGCTGTCCCTCTATATGGTCCAGGCAGAAGGCCTATTCCCTGATACTCTTGGAACCGTAGCAAAATGATTAAATTGCAGTGATGGGCGAATCTGACCCATTTCACATTACCTAAAATTTGCTAAACTGCATAAAATTTGGCAAATGCATTAAAGTCTATAAGCGTAAATTATTATTTTTTTAAAAACAACAATTTTTCTCACCCATTGGGGTATATGGGAGTATTTTTCGGGACGAAACCTGGAAAACAATTTCACTCAGTGCTAATTATGCATTTTCATATACCTGTAGTAGTAGTTTAGAATAGGTAAATTATACAATTTGTACCATAAAAAGGAGGACTTGAAGGATGAGCAATAAAAAGAATAATGTCCATATGTGGCACCATGTCGGCATGCTAGAGATTGCCATAGTGGATTCATAGGTGTTACGAATGTAGTCCCAAACCCAGAGCAAACCCCAAGGACCCGGTCATGGCTCACTCTTCCGCCTTTAGCAACCACCTTTGGCTTCGGGAGGAGCCCTCCACTACTCGGGTGCCTCCAGGTCTTAATATGAGAGGACCAGGGAGATAGAGCTCTTTGCAGGCTTGGGAACTGAACGTGGTACTGGAGTGGAGAACTAGAACCGTGGTCAAGGTACAGGTTGGGTCGTTGCCAATCGGGCAGTGCAGTACAGAATCAATAGCAAAGAGGAGTTGAGGTCACAAGCTGAGTCAAACACCAAACGCAGCACAAAATCAGAATTTCGGAAAAATAGTCAAGGTACAGGCAAAATCAGGACAGGCAGCAGATTAGTCGAAATGGTACAGGAATCACTTGGAAAACACACCCAGGAACTAAATAAATAGACCTTTACATTGGGCAATGAATTCAACACAAAGAGCCCTTTAAATAATTGAATTTTGCAGCAACCGATGACGTCTCATTCGGCACTTTCTGGATATAGCAGGAAATAGGCGCAAAACCTGGAAGATACACTCATTAAAGCAACGGCGCCGGAGGAGACAGACACATACATATGCTTGTGCATAAAAGAAGTTTCCTAGAGATTGCTATACACTACATTACATCTCCACCTGTATCCCTAGATATGATTATGCTTCTAAAGCGTGTAGCAAGTACAGTAGGTTAAAGATGCCAAGGTTCAGATCTGACCAAACTGGATAATTCATCGGTCTGTTTCTTCTGCATCACAGTGTGCTGAATTGGTAAGGAGGGAACAGAGACAGATGATCTCACCCTTGGATGTTTGTGATGTCATTGAGCACATTAGCTGTTAGGACCAGTACTTAGGGTGGCAGGGGACCTAAATACAGCCCTGTCTGTAGGGTTGATACACCAAGTTGAACTATACATGGCCTTTCCAGCAATTATGGGCTAAGTGCTGCCTAGCTCCCTTCTCAAATGTCTGCTCAGTGCTACTGCCTTTTTCTATGACGTGAGTTAGTTATTTCATATCTGACCTTATATTATAAAAGCCACTCGTTTTACAGGCAGATAGCGGTTGGATGGGCCTCCTGGAGGGTCCCATACATGGGCAAATAAGTTGCTGAATTGGGCTGAAGTTTAAATCTGCCTGTGTATAGCCACCTAGGGTAACAAGTAAAATGATGAGGCCATAAGAACAAGACTATGGATCTTCGGGTAGACAGGGTACGGCCACATTCAGCCTATGGGCTGCTTTACAGTCTACTTGTGCATCATAATCCATCACATATTTGTGTACAGTCTGTGAAACAGATCTACGTGTGTATTGTACATCTTCTTGAAGTGATAGAGCAAAGTCAGACCTCTAGTACAAAACTATACCCCCAAAATGAACACTTAAGCAACAGATAGTTTATATCAAATTGAATGACATATTAAAGAATCTTACCAAACTGGAATATATATTTACATAAATATTGCCCTTTTACATCTCTTGCCTTGAACCACCATTTCGTGACTCTATCTGTGCTGCCTCAGAGATCACATGACCAGAAATACTACAACACTAAGGGGACGATTCACTAAGGGTCGAATATCGAGGGTTAATTAACCCTCGATATTCGACTGGGAATTGAAATCCTTCGACTTCGAATATCGAAGTCGAAGGATTTAGCGCAGATAGTTCGATCGTACGATCGAAGGATTATTCCTTCGATCGAACGATTAAATCCTTCGAATCGAACGATTCGAAGGATTTCAATCCAACGATCATAGGAATATCCTTCGATCAAAAAAAGTTAGGCAAGCCTATGGGGACCTTCCCCATAGGCTAACATTGACTTCAGTAGCTTTTAGATGGCGAACTAGGGGGTCGAAGTTTTTTTTAAAGAGACAGTACTTCGACTATCGAATGGTCGAATAGTCGAACGATTTTTAGTTCGAATCCTTCGATTCGAAGTCGTAGTCGAAGGTCGAAGTAGCCCATTCGATGGTCGAAGTAGCCCAAAAAAAACTTTGAAATCCAAAGTTTTTTTACTTCGAATCCTTCACTCGAAGTTAGTGAATCGGCCCCTAACTGTAACAGGAAGAAGTGAGGAAGCAAAAGGCACAACTCTGTCTGTTAATTGGCTCATGTGACCTTACATGTGGTTTGTATGTGTGCACAGTGAATTTTACGACCTTAGGGGGGTGGCCCTTATTTTTTAAAATGGCAATTTTCTATTTCTGATTACCCAATGGCACATACTACTAAAAAAGTATATTATTATGATAATGGTTCATTTACATGAAGCAGGGTTTTACACATGAGCTGTTTTACTCAGTATCTATTAATAGAGACCTACATTGTTTGGGGGGTATAGTTTTCCTTTAACAAGTTCTCAGCTTTGTACTGATGGTATAAAGGCACTTTTCTGTGGCTCTGTTTCATTCTCTGCCACTGGGTGGCGCTGTTTGCTCATTCAAGAACAGTCTCATTGAGCGTATGTCTAAGGTTCATTTTATATTCTATACGCTTTGTAGATTTTCAATGGCAACGTTTTTTTTCAAGGATTTCAGCCTGAATCTGCTTCTTTCTTTCCTCTGTAACTGGGGAAGGTGTCGCCCAATCAGTGGCTTTCTGTTCTGAGTTCCATGATGGAAGACACCTCAGAAATTAAAAAAACCTATAGAATCACTGGTCACTAATATAATAACATCAACTTGAATTAATTTATAACCCAAAGTCTCTTCTGCAGCATTTCCTGAGCTGAATTTTCTCATGATGATTGTACTGCCACAATCTCTCTGTTTCGTCCATTTCTGACATTTTTTTAAAAAAAATCTAATTGACCCTTTTTGCCATTTTGCAATTTATTCGAAAAGCTTTGCTTTAATTTGTCAGGATACAATCACTACTGACAGGTTAAGAAAATGACTGTGTCGTGGCATTATATTTTTAAAAAATCTTCCCTAGTTATTATATTTTTTAAATGTTTAAGGAAGATGGCACGCTGTCGACTTTTCATTGCAGTGGGCAAAAAAAAAACAAAAAAAAATTGGCCAATTGCAGCCAATTACGTTGTAGTTTCAGAGAAGATGAAGCATATTTTAGTGAGTACAATAATGCAAGTTCCACAATTAACACTGGAGGGCAGTAAAGAGCAGCTGTTCAGCTAATTGAGTGTAATTCCACTTAATACAATACAAGTTCCCAATGATACCAAATTTAGGTGCTGCTTTTAAAAAAAAGAAAAAGAAAAGAAAGTACATTGTGATCATTGAAGAGCTGCCCAACTGGATTGGCAAGATCTGGAATAAGCCTGAACTTCTCCAGCCTCATAAGACTGATAGGGAATAAGTTGTTATCCTGCAGAAACAAGTAGCCTTTTATTATTATTATTATTATTATTATTATTATTATTATTATTATTATTAAGATGTATTTATATAGCGCCAAAATATTTTGCAGCGCTGTAAAGTAAATCTGTTTATACAACTAAATCACATGAATTTACACAGAGCTCATTTACTAATATGGAGCAAATTTGCACCCAATCTTTTTTCCCCATTGTTAGTGTCGAGGAAATTCAGGAGCCAGAGATCAATCGAGGTAGAAAGACACAAGTTGCATGAATTCTGTACTCTCAGGAGTCAGAACCCGAAACAAAGAGATCACAGGGTTTTTATAGACTTGCAAAAATGGAGTTATCATGGGACAGCATAGAAATATCTCTCACAGCACAGAAAAACAAAGAACTGCTCGTACGATTCGAATTCGGCCAAAAAAAAACTTTGACTCCGGTTGGTCTTTTTTAATTCGAATTTTGAAGTTTTTTTCAATTCGAAATTCGATCCTTGATAAATATGCCCTGTACTGTCTCTTTAACATTTTTACTTCAACCATTCGCCATCTAAAACGTGCCGAATTGCAGTTTTAGCCTATGGGGGACCTCCTAGAACCTATTTGGAGTCCAAAACGTTTTTTTGGGGAAAAACTTTGAATCGAATTCGATCAATTGTGCTATTCCTTCGATTCGTACGATTTGAATTTGGCCAAATACGGACCTATGCGATCAAAAACCAACCTATTTCACCAAAAAATAAATTTGACTTAATTTCGGTTGGTCTTTTTGAATTCGAATTTCAAAGTTTTTTCAATTAGAAATTCGACCCTTGATAAATATGCCCCATAAAGTTAAAGTTACATTCTTTCTGAAGAAGCTCTAGGTGGGGGGGTGTCACTGACTCTGTAACTGATCTAAATGGATACATTTAGGGGCAGATTGAAAATTTGAAATGCGAATTTCGAGTTTATTTTAGTGTAATTCGACTAGGGAATAGTCCAAAATTCGATTTGAATTTTAAAAAAAAATCAAAAAATTTGAATTTTGAAATTTATCATGCATTGTCACTTTAAGAATTAGAATTTCAAGAATCTAAAACCTGCAGAATTTGTGTTTTAGCCTACGGGGGCCTCCTACAATCATTTTGGAGGACTTTTGAAAAAATATATTTAAAAAAAATGTATACATTTTTTTTTTTTGGTGAAAAAATTCAAATAAATTTCGCAGCTCGATTCTATTCACCCCATACCTGTAATCTGGCAATGTACTACTGAGAGTTTTTGATCTATCACAATAAAAATAGACTTATTTGGTATTGGTGCATTTGGGAGACATGGGTCTATATTTTCAAGGTAACCTAACCATTACCCCCCAAAAAGTCCCTTAATTGAAAAAAGTGATGGGCGAATTTCTCCCATATCGCAAAAAAATTGTGAAACTCGAAAATTGACTCCCGCGTCAATTTTGACGCCAGCTTTAAAGTCAATGGGCGTCCGAATAGTGTTGACACGAGCGACAAAATTTTTTTACACCGGTGAATTTTCGCGGGAGTTTCACTAATTTATTCGCCACTTGGTAGTTAGCAAATGTGTTTGTGGAAAAACAACTGCCATTAAAAGGGTTAATAACACCTCTCCATCATTTTCTAGTATTTTCTCATGAGCCCCAAATTCTAAATGTGTTCGATCTCCTAACAAAACAGAATCAAGATAATAAAGTCCTACTAAAAGAGAGAACGTCTACTCTGTAGCAACCAAACAAGAAAGAAGTAGCTTTGATATGAGCCTTCTGCAAATCTGCAAATTGTAGGACATGGGTTTTAAACTGCTCTTTCTTTTGCCAATATTTTATATTTTTCAAATGTTTCCAAAAAAAAGAAATATAAAAAAACTATATTTCCAATTAATCTACTTTATTCCATGCAGCTTCTTCTTTCCTAAAAAAAAATCTGCTTGTAGTAATGGTTTTTGTTTTTACGTTATTCTGCTACTGTTCAGTGCAGTTTACAAGTTAGGGGCAGATTTATCAAGGGTCGAAGTAAAAATTTTAAGTAATTTTAAGTAAAAAAAAAATAGGAATTTCGAGCTATTTTTGTGTACTTCGACTATCGAATAGGCCAAAATTCTATTTGAATTTGAAAAAAAATTTGACTTTTCGAATATTGAAATTTATCTTTAAAACTTCAACCATTCACCATCTAAAACCTGCCGAATTGCTGTTTTAGCCTATAGGGGACCTCCTAGAACCTAATTGGATTCATTTGTGGACTTTGAAAAATCAAAGTTTTTTTTAAAAAAAACTTTGAATCGAAGTAAATCGAATACGATCTTACTTCGATTCAAACTATTCAAATACAGCCTATTTACCCGCCGAAAAAAACTTTGATTTTTTTTTTTTAATAAATTTCGGTTGGTCTTTTTTTCTTTGAATTTTGAAGTAATAGGAGTTCAAAAAAACTTCAAAATTCTTCAAAATACTTCAAAATTCGACCCTTGATAAATCTGTCCATTAAAGTATTGGTTTGGTGATTATTTAAAATAACATTTAAAATATGGGTTTTATATAATTATGGCGTTGTCTAAAGGAATTAACTTTACATGTGTTTCTACAACAGGCAAATAGAAATTCTATGTCTGTTCGTGTTTATAGATATTGTTCTCACCTAAGGGCCAAAAGGTTATAAACTTCTTTCTGATTCCATTAAAATACGCCCTACAATGCGAACTTTGTCTGTTGTTTTACAACGTGGGACTGTTTTGTTGTTAAAAGTCCTCGGAGGAATCTATAATCTTTTCTTAAATTCCAAAATGTTGGCATTTGCTAATTGGTGAAAAAGTCGTTATTGTCAGCACAATCTGGTGAAAATATTCACGGCTGCCAATTAACACCCCAGTCCTCTAACTGAATGGAATGGTGGAAGATATATTAATCTTGTTGTTGTTCTAAATTATCTACAGAAGAACTTCTGTTCTCATAAATAGTATCAACTAAGAACACAGAGCAATCGCTTACATACATATCATATGGTTAGTGATGGGCGAATAAATTCGCCAGATGCGAATTCACTGTGAATTTCCAAATTTCGCCTCAGGCGAATAAATTCACTAATCTGCCGGGAAAATTCGCCGGTGAAAAGTTGGTGAAATATGTTAGACGTGCGTCAGAAAATTCGCTCAGTCAAAACCGTTGTTTTGTGAATTTATTATCGTTTCTCGAATCTCAGGGGAAATTCGCAAATTTTTCATCCAAACGGGACAAATTTGCCCATCAATACATATGGATATACTGTATTTTTATTACTTACAGTTGTTACTATATTATGAACTTTCATTTATCTTTTGCTCTTCAGTTGATTCACAAGTGGAGATGGGCGAATTTGACCCATTTTGCTTCGCTAAAAATTTGGTGCAGACGAAAATTTGACAAAATCTTTTAAGTCTAGGGGCAATACATTTTTTTTGACAAATCAGGTCTCTAATTCTGGACAGTGTCAGATTGGGCTGAGTAGACACTAGAAAAAAAACCTGGGGGACCCTGGCCTTCATGGGCCCTGCAGACCCAGACCCGATCCCCCTCCCAAACCATCCCCTCTACTTTCCTCCAGCTGGAGGTGGGAAGTACGTGCCCCTGCCATTGCACGGGGGGAGGCTGGGGCTGTTGCGAGGTTGGGAACTGGGAGGAGGGCTCTTTAGTTTGCATGGAAGACCCTGACAGTCGCACTCCTGGTGGGCCCACAATGCAACAGTCCGACCCTAAAGCTGGATAGTAGTTACAGTATGAGCAAAATTGCCCTGTTTTGCAATAAAATTGCAACTGAGGAACAATTCACAAAATGGTGAAATATAGAACATTTAACCAGTGACATTGCAGTCGTTGGGCATTTTTTCTCTTATTCATTGGCCAATATATATATATATATAATACACAAAAGCCATGAATATCCTGTAAATTATATCCTTATAAACGGTGAGTTCTGATGTCATCAGTTATAAACGGTGAGTTCTGATGTCATGTCACATGACTCACTGAAATTTGTGTATTATAATAAATAAAGTACCCCCAGTTGCAAAATATGAGGATATTAGTAGTCCCCTCGGAGTTCCATGACCTGTTTAAAAACACTCGGCCTTCGGCCTTGTCTTTTATATGGTCATGAAACTCCTCGGTAACTTATAATATCCTTATATTTTACAAGAGAGGGTCCTTTATTCACTATATAAATGTGTGTGTATAATACAGTATGGGGCAGATGCATCAAGGGTAGAATATCGAGGGTTAATTAACCCTCGATATTCGACTGGGAATGAAATTCCTTCGACTTCGAATATCGAAGTCTAAGGATTTTGCGCAAATACTTCGATCAAAGGAATAATCGATTCGAAGGATTTTAATCCAATGATCGGCGGATTATCCTTCGACCAAAAAAACTTAGCCAAACCTATGGGGACCTTCCCCATAGGCTAACATTGAGTTCGGTAGCTTTTAGGTGGCGAACTAGGGGGTCGAAGTTTTTTCTTAAAGAGACAGTACTTCGACTATCGAATGGTCAAATAGTCGAACGATTTTTAGTTCGAATCCTTCGATTCGAAGTCGTAGTCGAAGGTCGAAGTAGCCCATTCGATGGTCAAAGTAGCCAAAAAAACACTTCGAAATTCGAAGTTTTTTTTTTCTATTCCTTCACTTGAAGTTAATGAATTGGCCCCTATGTGTGAAGAGACGCAGTGCCAACACTCTAATTTATCCATTTATCCTTTTTCCATCCATTTATTATTCTTTTTTTACAGTTTTCCTGATCTTAATGGACTTTCTGGAAAATGTATAAAAATAACCCAGTTTTGTGATTTCTGAAGGAACAAAAGACACATTTGGTTTTCATTTTGAAGCACGGACTATTGATATTGAATCAATCCGTTGACTCAGGCAGTTCACAAATTTTACTTAACTGGCTGCTCTCAGCTTTTTTAACCGTATCTCTTGTTTTTGTGCCAAAGTAACGCACAAATCCTCACAACAGATGTGAACTCTTACTTTTGAGCGGCGAGCCCACACATTGAGATCACATAACATGAATCGGAAACACTGGAGATTTACTGGAGATGGAACAATGCCTCACTTTTCTGGAAGAGTCATCAAGACAATATTTGTGGTGAAATAGCTGAAAGCCGTGTTAACTCATGTACCGTATGATGAACAGTGTTTTAATGGATTGTGTACCTGTTTTACATCCAGATTTGTGTTTACTGGCTCATTATAGTTAGACTTTTCTTTGTCTGAACAGAACTTTGACGAGTTAGAGAAGACTGAAAGAGTCCACTAATCAGTCATCGTGACCATTTTTTGTCCAAAAGGAAGTTGGGTTGGTCTTTTGTTTTCTCATCTTGAATAGTCACCTCATAAAGAATGAAATGAAGATTTAAGGACGTTAACGATACCTTGCATAGTGTACATTTTGTGTATTTATGCGGGAATGGATATTTTCTTGTTACCTTTTTATGTTTATAAATACTTCATCTACTAAGATTGTTGACAGTGTTCTACTTATTAGGGCAGAGACATACGGTCAGATTCGGGGAGATTAGTCGCCCAACAAATCTCCTCTTCTTCGGGGGCGACTAATCTCCCCGAACCGCCTTCCCCTGCCTTCCTGCCGGCTAGAATGAAAATCGCCAGCGGGATGGCGCTCGGATCACTTCGTTTTCCGAAATTGCCTCACGAGGAGACTTCGGGCGACTTTGGAAAATGAAGCGATCCCGCCGACTATTTTCATTCTAGCCGACAGGGGAAGGTGGTTCAGGGAGATTAGTTGCCCGAAGAAGAGGAGATTTGTCACCGGAGTCTAATCTCCCTGAATCTGACCCTATGGGGCAAATTCACTAAGATGCGAAGTTGCGCCAGGCGCAACTTCGCCGCACTTCGCCAGGCGTAGTTTCGCCAGCGCTCCGCAAATTCACTAAAATCCGAAGTTGCGCTCAGGGGTAGCGTAAGGTTGCGAAGTTGCGCTAGCGTTGATTCGCTATGTAAAGCGAAGTTACGCTAGCCAAGGCTAATTTGCATAGGGCGCCAAATTCAAATTTCAATGGAGGAATACGTATCAGCACTACAAATGCCTAGAAAACCTTCAAATCATCATTTAAAAATTTTATTTTGCCCTACACATGTGCCCACTGTCTAGGTAAGTTGCCATGAGTCAGGAAATGTAGGGGGGAAGGAGGGGAGCCCCAAAAATTTTTTTGATCTTTTTCAGCCTATCACCCATCATGTAGAAAACACGCCAGCGTTTTTTGGGACTTAGAAAAAATTTTGACTTTTTTTGAAACAATCCCTATCTACTCTATTGCGCTTCGCCAGGTCTGAGGTGGCGAAGGAAGTCAAGCGTAAAAGGTAGCGTTCAGTACACTGCGCGCATTAGTGAATTTGTGTAGTTACGTCGCTAGCCTAAATTCGCCAGGCGTAAGGGTGCGAAGTAACACTAGCGAAACTACGCCAGCGTTCGTTAGTGAATTTGCGCAGTAACGAAAATGCCAAACGCTAGCGAATTAACGCTAGCGTTCAGCGCTTCGGCGCTTAGTGAATTTGCCCTTATGTCTCTGCCCTTCAGGTAAAGGTGAGTGGGGGCAGCAGATAGAAAATGTAAGTGCACATCCTTCCTGGGTCCTACCCCTTTACTCACAGTTTACTGATTACTCTAAGTGGTGAAAATATTTGCATAGTAAGTAAAACTTACTATGCTGAGTTGCCTTCTGATTAAAAAAAAAGTGAATTGCTCACTTAGGGGCCGATTCACTAACTTCGAGTGAAGGATTTGAAGAAAAAAACTTTGAATTTCTAAGTGTTTTTTGGGCTACTTCGACCATCGAATGGGCTACTTCGACCTTCGAGTACCACTTCGACTTCGAAACGAAGGATTAAAACTAAAAATCGTTCGACTATTCGACTATTCGATAGTCGAAGTACTGTCTCTTTAAGAAAAAACTTCGACCCCCTAGTTCGCCATCTAAAACCTACCGAACTCAAAGTTTTTTTGATCGAAGGAATAATCCTTCGTTCGTTCGATCGAACTATCTGCACTAAAATCCTTCGACTTCGATATTCGAAGTCGAAGGATTTTAATTCCCAGTCGAATATCGAGAGTTAATTAACCCTCGATATTCGACCTTTGGTGAATCGGCCCCTTAAAGTGGTAGTTAACTTTAAGTATGTTTTTCCAGTTTATTTTTTTCTTACATTTTTTGAATAATTTGCTGCTTTCTTCTCTTTCCAGTGAACTGACCCCGTCTTTAAAAAAATGCTCTGTAAGGCTACAAATGTTTTGTTATTGCTACTATTTATTACTCACCTTTATTACTCCAGGAACGCTTTACAAAACTCACTTGTGTATTCAGAATTTGATGAATGAAACACGGAAATTTGCCGTGAAGTCACGACTGGCGAATTAATTTGCCCATCACTAATACTGAGCAAACCGATGCATAAATAGCTGACAGTTCTAGCGCAGGAGTCTATTGGGCACTAGAAATGTTTTCAGACCACAGAAGCTGTGAGTCTAGTGGTATTTCCATTAAAGGGATACTGTCATGGGAAAAAAAAAAATTTTCCAAAATGAATCAGTTAATAGTGCTGCTCCAGCAGAATTCTGCACTGAAATCCATTTCTCAAAAGAGCAAACAGATTTTATTATATTCAAATTTGAAATCTGACATGGGGCTAGACATTTTGTCAATTTCCCAGCTGCCCCCAGTCATGTGACTTGTGCTCTGATAAACTTCAATCACTCTTTACTGCTGTACTGCAAGTTGGAGTAATATCACCCCCTACCTTTCCCCCCCCAGCAGCCAAACAACAGAATAATGGGAAGGTAACCAGATAGCAGCTCCCTAACACAAGATAACAGCTGCCTGGTAGATCTAAGAACAACACTCAATAGTAAAAACCCATGTCCCACTGAGACACATTCAGTTACATTGAGAAGGAAAAACAGCAGCCTGCCAGAAAGCATTTCTCTCCTAAAGTGCAGGCACAAGTCACATGACCAGGGGCAGCTGGGAAATTGACAAAATGTATAGCCCCATGTCAGATTTTAAAATTGAATATAAAAAAATCTGTTTGATATTTTTGAAAAAAAAAATGTTTTTCCCATGACAGTATCCCTTTAATGTTTTCTTATTGAGCCTCTTGAGTGTTGTTTGATTTGCCAGTTCAATAATTCTAAGTATCATTTCTTGGGGGGACCTGGCTTCTTCCACTTATAACTAGGTTATTTATCGTATAGCCCAGAGGGCCGAGTTCTTTGTCATTCTGTTGATTTTATATATGGGCACAACAATAACTAATCAGGGTCAGTCTATATTCAGTGCTTTGTGCTACAGCCCTCTGTATAAAGTGTTTAAAAAATGTGAGTTTCGTTTGTAAGCCTAATGTTTGGTCTATTACAAAAGCTAAATTCTAAAGTGCCTCACCCTGATGGAGACGCACCCTGTGAGTCTTGCCAAAATATCTGTGTAAAATAATGTTTTTTCTGTAGCAGACTCCTTTCTAGCCATAAGAAATACTATACAGTCGATCATTATCAGTCTAGAGTTAAGAAAGAGATGGGAAATACATTCCTTGTAAAGAAAACTCACACTTGTATTATGCATGTCTGTCTTTCAAATGTTTTAGTCTTATGTTGTTTCAAAAACACCAATAACTGTAACAATGTAAATGTCAATCCAACAGGATCCATGAGCTTGTACCCAATAGATTGTCAGCTGAGCTGCTACTAGATGATAAATTAATGTCTGAATGAGGCCACTCTGGATCCCGGAGGTGTTGAATGGAGGATAAATTCGAACATATTGCGTCAGATAAGGGTGCGCCAAGTGTAATCATTTAAGATGAAAAAATCATTTCAAGGGAATTAACATTTGGGGGCCGATTCACCAAGGGTCGAATATCGAGGGTTAATTAACCCTCGATATTCGACTGGGAATTAAAATCCTTCGACTTCGAATATCGAAGTCGAAGGATTTAGCACAGAAAGTACGATCGAAGGATCGAAGGATTATTCCTTCAATCGAACGATTAAATCCTTCGAATCGAACAATTCGAAGGATTTTAATCCAACGATCGAAGGAATATCCTTTGATCAAAAAAACTTAGGAAAGCCTATGGGGACCTTCCCCATAGGCTAACATTGAGTTCGGTAGGTTTTAGATGGCGAACTAGGGGGTCGAAGTTTTTTTTAAAGAGACAGTACTTCGATTATCGAATGGTCGAATAGTCGAACGATTTTTAGTTTGAATCCTTCGATTCGAAGTCGTAGTCGAAGGTCTAAGTAGTCCATTCGATGGTCGAAGTAGCCCAAAAAACACTTCGAAATTCGAAGTTTTTTTACTTCGAATCCTTCACTCGAAGTTAGTGAATCGGCCCCTTAATTTCGCAATTTGATCACTAGCACAAACATGTTCATACGTTTTATCAGTAACTATTATTTACCCTGTTTGATGTTTTACTTACATGGTTTGGCATCATTTTCAACCACAACTAGATTTTTTACCAAAATTTTTATGAATTGCTCATAAACTAATTTTTTTTGCCGACAATTTTTCCGACACATTAGGCTCTACAAAATGAAAATGTTGGTCAAATTGTCTTTTGAAAATGCTCGGTAAAATGATGTCTGTCCGACAAAAAGATATACAACATTTTAGAGACATTCAGAGACGGTAACATCGGCCTTTGTGGATTTGCGGTTCATACGACATTTTACAAATATGCCACTTCTGCGTTACTTATTTTACCGACACTTTTGTGAATTCCCCCCAGTGTCTCTGTATTGGGCCATGGTATCCAAAATATCAACTTGCTGTAGCCAGTATTTTCTACTTGGCAGTAAGCCTCAAGGGATGATAATTAGTTAATGAGCCCCTTGTATTTTTGGAGTTCAATTTTTTTTTTAAACAATATTTTTCCATTTGCTCCAGTTGCGGTGTATGGTAGTTGCCTGTCCAACCTTCTACTTATAAATTGCCTTTACATTGTTAAATACGTTTTCTTTCCTAATAATTCATCTATCTTCTGGATATTAGCATCAGGGGATTGAAGCTCTTTATACATAGTGGAGAGTGACATTTCTCTTTCTTCTATGGCATTTATTTGTAGAACATCAAGTACACTTTGCTCAATTGCATATATGTGGCAGCCTTTTAAACTAACATCTAAAAAAAGATGCATTAATCTAAACTCTATTATTATATTTTAGTGCAAATATAAGAGTTTTCTCCAAATAATATCTTTCAGACAATACTAATGTGTCATTAGGTTGTTAGACAGTGAGCTTAGCCAGATGTCCACAGTTGAGTTCATCAAGGGCGGAAACAAAACACTGAGAACATTTAATATTCAACTTTCCCTTGTATTATTCACCAACTATAATATTGGGACTGACCTCAGCACTGACCATGTATAGAGCACAAATTAATGAGATATGCACAGATTAGTTTATACAGGGCTATAAAAACAAATCAGGGAATGTTTTGTAATCCTCAGTCTTTTGGTCAGATTTCCAGTTGAGGCTTCTTACTGTAGCTGTGTCACTTTAGAAGTCTGGATCAAAGCTTCTGTACCAAATCCGAATATAAATTTGGATAGTTGTCATGTAATTTTTCAAGCTCAAAGCAAGAATGTGTTGTTCTTATTTTCCTACTGTGAGAACCTGGAAACCCCAAATATTAATATGCCTTACGTTTGAAAAAAATAAGTATTTGCACATTCAGTAGACCTTAACCTTAAGTAGTGTTTTCCTCTAGACCAGCTTTCTCTATGAATACAGCACTACCTGTTTTCAGCAGCTATGTATTCATGGGGGGGTTAAGGCATGTAGACTTCCCTTTTCTCTCTAAGGGTCAGGGCACACAGGCAGATTTACGAGGAAACTTCGGGAGACTTCGGAAAACAAAGTGCTCCGAGTACTGGAAGATTAGTCACCCTGAAGAAGAGATGATTTGTCGCCGAGTGACTAATGTCCCCAAATCTGCCTGTGTGCCTTGACCCTAAGGGGGTTATTTACTAAACTCTGAATGCAAAAATCACAAAAAATTAGTGATTTTTTTTTTTATAAAATCTGACTTTTAAAAAAATCACGAATTTTTCAGAATTTAATAAACCCCGAGGATGGAAAAGTCTGAATCTGAAAATCCGTCATCTCAGACCTGTCTAGGTTGCCTATAAGTTAATGGGAGAAGTCCCAAGGATTTTTTGATGTGCGCTGGGTTTCGGACAGTTTTCAGAGTTTTCGGGTGAAAATGACGGAAAAATCTTGAAAATCAGATGAAAAAGCCCGAAAATTTTTTGAAAATCGGATTTTCTCCCGCAAAGCAAATTTTCAGGAAAACATAATAATGAATAAGCCTAAAAAACCCGAGCAGATTAGATTGGAGTTTTGTAGCAGAAAATATTGAGATAAATTCGGACTTTGATAAATAACCCCCTAAGAGTATAATATAGTGGTTTTTAGAGAGAGGACACAATAATACTTGGTAATGTCGAGCAAGGATTTTACACTTTTATTTCACAGTGAAAAGTATGTTTTATTAACTTTTACGAATCATGTTTTATTGTGCCTTGGCAGGACCTCCTCTGCCTAGCTCATGCACCGACCCATGTTCCTCAGTAAACTTATGGACCAGCACATTCTATTTCAAAGAAATGTCCCGGCATCTCACATTTGGTTTGTCATTGGTGTGACTTTCTAGATTCTTTCAGTTAATATTCGATGCTACTTATGAACATGTCCATTGTTTACCTTGGGTTTCCTACTCAAAACTTGTGCGTGATTGATCTAAGTCACACACAGGTTAGAGGTATTGTTATTTATAGATGCTTTAAATATCTTCCCTTAGACCACTTGCCTCTAGCCTGTATCCAGGGCCACCATTAGAAATCACACGGGGCCCCCGTACAACAAAAATTTCCCAGCCCCCAAGGACTTCAAGTTCTGTTGCTTTCATGACTTTGGGTCTTTTCACCGCTTCAGGACTTCAATTTCGGCTGTTTTCTTGACTTTAGGTCTTTTCGCCACTTCAGGACTTCAATTTCGACTGTTTTCTTGACTTCGGGTTATTTTCGCCACTTCAGGACTTAAATTTTGGCTGTTTTCTTGACTTCAGGTCTTTAAGCCCACTCCAGGACTTGGTCTTTTCACCGCTTCGGGACTTAAATTTTGGCTGTTTTCTTGACTTCAGGTCTTTAAGCCCACTTCAGGACTTGGTCTTTTCGCCGCTTCAAGACTTTGGAAGAATGGCACGGCTTCAGCGCCGTCAAGGGGGACCCGGCTCTTTCAAAAAGTGCAGCACAGCCGGGCTCCCCTTCAGGCCTGGGCCCAGTACAGTTGTACCCCCTATGCCCCCCTGATGGCGGCCCTGCCTGTATAACACAAAAAAGTATAGACTTTACACAACGCAATTTGCATAATAAATGTGAGTCTTGAATGTTTCATACTCATACCATTTATTTGAAAGGTTGAACGTTCAGATTAAAAATGGACAAATTGGCATCTGTAAATAGAGACAACATCATCCGTATTGTGACTTACAAGCAGTAAAAGATGGAAACTGCCACCTCCCCAGTGAAATATATTGTATGACACAGGGTCCGATTCAATTCAGTGAGAAACTATAACCCAGAAATATAACCCATATAACCCAGAAAGCTGAAAAAGGGGAACATGAAACTGTTATTGGACATTACTTGGACTAGAATGAGAAATAGTCCATGGGAAGAGCAAGGAACCTATTGTTGAAAGCAAAGCTTTTCTATGATTCCACAGTTTTATTAATTCTTTAGTAATATGCAACTTAATATGTTTATTCAATGAAACTGGGACCATGCTTTGAATTATCTCCCTGAAACCGTAACTTTGGGAAAGTTTGGGAGGTGTTTTCCACCAGCATCTTTAGTGAATTCACTTCCCATAACATTTGCATTTGTAGGTGGACAAAAATGTTGACATATAGAAATAGTTAACCGTTTTTCTGATTCATTCGTTTACACACCCTTCTGCTGTATAATTTAAGGTTATCATGTTTTTCCCAGAATTATTAGACTATATTTAAGTAAATCTTACATAGAATAAAATATTGTTAGTCATTAAAGAAATAAAAGTTTCATGTAGTATATATGGGGAAGATGTCATTAAAAATTGCAAGTTATTAAAAATGGCCTTTTTGTGAATATTTATCGCTGCTTGAATGTAAAATAATTCACTGGCAAATGTTACATTGCGCAGTCGCTTAGCAAAGGTTCGTGTTAACACCTGCTCTGGAGTTTTGTTAAATTTGCGATTTCGAAATTTTATTACATACATTGCACATGTTCGCAAACATTGCGAGGAAGTCGTTGAGATCTGTAATCATTTAAAAGGACAAAAACATGGTTGCTAACGTTTGCAAACACCTTTGCAAAAAAAAAACAGCAAGGTTTTAGATGGGGAATGGTCGAAGTTGAATTTTTAAAGAGACAGTACGGGGCAGATTCACTAAGGGTCGAATATCGAGGGTTAATTAACCCTCGATATTCGACTAGGAACTAAAATCCTTCGACTTCGAATATCGAAGTCGAAGGATTTAGCGCAGATAGTTCGATCGAACGATCAAAGGATAATTCCTTCGATCGAACGATAAAATCCTTCGAATGGAACGATTCGAAGGATTTTAATCCAACGATCGAAGGAATATCTTTCGATCAAAAAAAGTTAGCCAAGCCTATGGGGACCTTCCCCATAGGTTAACATTGACTTCGGTAGGTTTTAGATGGCGAACTAGCGGGTCGAAGTTTTTTTTAAAGAGACAGTACTTCGACTATCGAATGGTCGAATAGTCGAACAATTGTTACTACGAATCCTTCGATTCGAAGTCGAAGGTCGAAGTAGCCCATTCGATGGTCGAAGTAGCCTAAAAAAAAGTTTTTTTACTTCGAATCCTTCACTCGAAGTTAGTGAATCAGCCCCATATTGTTTGGATCAAAACATGACAGGCGTGATATTGTGTTTTCGAAAAGTATGTTCCATCCATACTGTTTCCTGATAACATTGATCCTTTTCATCATTGGTAACAAGCAGACAAACACACT
Source organism: Xenopus laevis (assembly GCF_017654675.1). Classification (NCBI taxonomy): domain Eukaryota; kingdom Metazoa; phylum Chordata; class Amphibia; order Anura; family Pipidae; genus Xenopus; species Xenopus laevis. The sequence continues at coordinate 5,490,435 of NC_054380.1, forward strand.
GTGTAAAAGAGAGAAATCCACTTCTATTAGTTTACACCACTTCTGAAAAGGACATTATGGAGATTGTTGAATGATTATTTTAACAGTTGCATTTAATCGGCCGCATGCAATTTGCTACCAGAGGTTTCATAATTCTTGGATAACACGTCAAATATTTCAAATATGTCTCTGGAACAGTCTGTATGGGGTGCGGCAGACGTGGGGATCCAGCATGTATTGTATCCTGTTTCATTTTGGGATAAACTATTTATGCAGGTCTTGGTTTGAATATTTAAAGGGATACTGTCATGGGCAAACAGATTTTTTTATATTCAATTTTGAAATCTGACATGGGGCTAGACATATTGCCAATTTCCCAGCTGCCCCAAGTCATGTGACTTGTGCTCTGATAAACTTCAATCACTCTTTACTGCTGTACTGCAAGTTGGACTGATATCACCCTCCCCCAGCAGCCAAACAAAAGAACAATGGGAAGGTAACCAGATAGCAGCTCCCTAACACAAGATAACAGCTGCCTGGTAGATCTAAGAACAACACTCCATAGTAAAATCCATGTCTCACTGAGACACATTCAGTTACATTGAGAAGGAAAAACAGCAGCCTGCCAGAAAGCATTTCTCTCCTAAAGTGCAGGCACAAGTCACATGACCAGGGGCAGCTGGGAAATTGACAATATGTCTAGCCCCATGTCAGATTTCAAAATTGAATATAAAAAAATCTGTTTGCTCTTTTGAGAAATGTATTTCAGTGCAGAATTCTGCTGGAGTAGCACTATTAACTGATTCATTTTGAAAAAAATGTTTTTTCCCATGACAGTATCCCTTTAAAGAGCCCGTATGTTGAGGATCCAAAAAAATAAATAAATCTGAATTATTTGTCACTTTCTGTTTGATATTTTTTTCATTGCTGTGTATAAAGGGGTTGTTCACCTTTGAGTTAACTTTTAGGGGCAGATTTATCAAGGGTCGAATTTCGAGGGTTAAAAAACCCTCGAATTCGACCCTCGAAGTAAAAATCCTTCGAATATCGAATTCGAAGGATTTTAGTGCAAAAGGTTTGATCGAATAAAAATTGTTCGAAACGAACGATTTTAAGCAATCAATCGAATGATTTTTATTCGATCATAAAAAGTGCCCAAAACCTATCTACAATGGGCTAACATTCAATTCGGTAGCTTTTATTTGGCAAAGTATTGAGTAGAAGGATATTTTAAAGAGACAGTACTTTGATTATCGAATGGTCGAACGATTTTTATTTTGAATTGTTCGAATCATCCGATTCGATTGAATTTGACCAATTCAATGGTTGAAGTACCCCAAAAATTACTTTGGAATTTGAATATTTTTGGATTCGAACTATTCACTCGAGCTTAGTGCCTCTTAGTATTATGTAGATGGTGATATTCTGAGACAATTTGTAATTGTAATTTTCATTTTTTATTATTTGTGGTTTTTGAGTTATTTAGCTTTATATTCAGCAGCTCTCCAGTTTGAAATTTTAGCAATCTGGTTGCTAGGGTCCAAATTACCCTAGCAACCATGCACTGATTTGAATAAGAGACTGGAATATAAATAAGGGAGGCCTGAACAGAAAGATAAATAATAAAAATTAGTAATAACTAGGGAAGCACGGAATCCAGGATTCAGCCTTTTTCAGCAGAATTCGGACAAAATGAATCCTAATTTACATATGCAAATTAGGGACGAGAAGGGAAATTGCGTAACTTTTTGTCACAAAACAAGTAAGTAAAAAATATTTTCCCCTTCCCACACCTAATTTGCATATACAAATTAGGATTGGGTTCGCTATTTGGCCGAATCTTTCTTAGATGGGGGTCAGTGATCCCCATTTGAAAATTGGAAAGAGTCCGAAGAAAAAGGCAAATAAATCAAAAATGATGAAAAGTACATAATGAAGACCAATTTAAAAGTTGCTTCGAATTGGCCATTCTATAACATGTAAAAATTTAACTTGAAGGTGAACCCCCCCCCCTCCCCTTTAAGATCCCGAGAAGAATGACTGATCTGTAAGGGAAATTCTGCAGATTGTGTTGTTAGGACAAGTGTCACTTTGGGATATTACTAATTAATCTAGTTTGTAATAGTTCATTAAATAGAAATCGCTATAGAAATCAATCTCTCTTTCATTATAATATCATTTATTTAGAAACCTCCTCCACCAACATATTGTGAGACAACCAGGGTCGGACTGGGCCCCCGCCAGCGGAATTCACTTCTTCTCTTCTGTATCTTCGGGTTTTCTTCTGGCACTTCGGTAATTTCCATCACTTTCGGCTCATGCGCGGTTGTCGTGAACTGGAAGATTGCTCCAACTACGCATGCGCCGATACCTACGCCGCTCTCTTCCTGAAGGATTCCCGTGAACTCCGCTGCACAGAATCTGCACCGAGGGGTAAGTAAAGAGTTAGGGGCATTTAGCGGGGGTAACACCTAGGCTGGGGGGGAGCAGGGGGGGTCTATGTAGGGTAGGGGGGGTAGAGTTTTTTTTATAATTAAGGGTTTGATTCTCCTTTAAACACTTCCAGCTCTGGCATACATTGAAAAGCTACTGTATATAGGTTGCACTTGTTCCTCTGCCTTTTATATTATTGTCTGTCTCCTCTTCCATGGACATAGATTATAAGCTCTATGGGACAGGGACCTTATTCCGACTGTGTATTGAAACACCTAGGGGCAAATTTACCTAGGGTCGAATATCGGGGGTTAATTAACCCTCGATATTCGACTGCCGAATAAAAATCCTTCGACTTCAAATATCAAAGTCAAAGGATTTAGTGCAATTCGTTCGATCGCACGATTGAAGGAATAATCGAATGATTGGAAGGATTTTAATCAAAAAATTGATAGGAAGCCTATGGGGACCTTCCCCATAGGCTAACATTGGCCTCGGTAGGTTTTGGGTGGCGAACTAGGGGGTCGAAGAAATTTTTAAAGAGACAGTACTTCGACTATCAAATGGTCGAATAGTCGAACGATTTTTAGTTCGAATCGTTCGATTCGAACTCGAAGGTCATAGTCGAAGGTCAAAGTAGCCCATTCGATGGTCGAAGTAGCCATATTCGACCATTCGAAATTCAAACTTTTTTTCCTCTATTCCTTCACTCGAACTAAGTAAATGGGCCCCCTAGACCTGTATCCATGTTTGTGATGGGTTTGTGGATGTTAATTGTGCCGTCAACGGCTGAATATGATGCTCCGTATCTTTCATTTAAAATCAATGTAACTTTTGTCATTCTTTTGCTACTTTGCTGAAATGTTCAATGTAAAACACTAGAGCCGTCGGGCAGGTTAGGGAAGGGGCCACGTTTTTTTTTTCAATTAAATCATTAGCTGTGTTTAATTTTATTCCAACAAATGACTTCACAATCAACGACTGTCAACCATGAACTTGTTTTTTCCCCCCACTTTAAATTGGGGGAATAGAAATTCTCTTTAAATCGGTGGTTCTTGGGTCAGTTCCATTAAAGCTTTTCTCTTTTACAGCTCTGAACATGCTATAAATGCCTTTACAAGCCAGATCTCACTACATTTCCCATATTGTCCTTATTAACATTTCTGCTTCTTCGAGGAATTTCGGGGCCTAATTACATTTCACATATTGTTAAGTTAAAGTCTTTATGTTGTAAAGTCATAAAGGATTAAATCCAAACAAATGCTCAGTGTATACAATAGGTAAACTGCGGATTCGTTCTTAAATCAGTCCGGGGAGTTGTATAGAATCTCTTGATCACTTAATTGCTACTAACATATCATTCAACATCTGCTTTCCTAGAAAAAAAGACTTTTTCATGGACAATTTAAAACGAGGGAAATAGAACGCTGGAATCTCAACCTCACGAGAAAGCATTTCCAGTCAAATTCTAAATTAAAATTCTGTTTCAAATTGCAGGGATTCACGTAACAGAAAATGATAAATATTTTGTAGAACTTATTTTTTTCTACCTCTTTTCTAGATTAAATTGTAAATGCTATGGTAACCCAATAGTTCAATGAAAGGGCTGTGTTCCAGGAATAGTGATGGGCGAATTTGGCGAGTTTTGCTTCTCTGAAAAATGTGCGAATTTCCTGCAAAATTCGCGAAAGGGCTGAAAAAACGCGAAACAGTGAAAAATTCACGAAATTTGCCAGTAACTCGTTTTTGACGCTGGCGTCTGTTTTTTTTTTTTACGCCAGCGTCCGTTTTTTGGACGCCGGCGCAAATTCGCTGGCGAAAATGTGGCAGAGTCCAAAAAAAAAACGGACCATTTTTTTGGACACCGGCAGTTTCGCAAATTTATTACCCGGCGGAGAATCGCGGGAATTCGCTGGGAATTCGCACCTGCCGAATAAATTCGCCCATCACTATCCAGGAACAGTTAAATATGCAATTAATTATGGACTCTGGGATGTCCCCTCATGGAGTTAAGGGAGGAAGGGTGTTGCAGAACTTCAACCCTTAAAGAAGAACCAAACCCTTAATTATAAAAACCCATACCCCCCTACCCTACATAGACCCCCCTCCCATCTGAAAGATGGCGCCTGTGAGCTCTGCAGCGCTGAATCTGCAAAGAGAGGTAAGTAAAGAGTTAGGGGCATTTACCAAAGGGAACAGCAAGGTGGGGGGAGCAGGGAGGGGGGTCTATGTAGGGTAGGGGGGTAGGGTTTTTTATTATTAAGGGTTTGGTTCTCCTTTAAAGTGGCCAGGACCTTTCCTATGACCAAGGTCATACAAAAGATCTTTCATCCACTCTACTAATGTAAAGAGCTGAATCATCAGATATGCAGGTAAAAACCAAAATAATTCTTTAGCTGATGATTCAGCATTAACGTTACGATGTTTGGGCTCCTTCAAATGCGCCCGATCCAAATTTTCAGTCCTGTCCAATCGATGAGATGACCGATATCCAAGGCTTTTTACCATTGTCGATCACCTTGTCTCCCACCCCACACGCACCAATTATTGTTTGAAAGATCTTTTGTATGAACTGCTTTCTGGCAGGATGTTGTTTCTCCTACTCAATGTAACTGAATGTGTCTCAGTGGGACCTGGATTTTACTATTGAGTGTTGTTCTTAGATCTACCAGGCAGCTGTTATATTGTGTTAGGGAGCTGCTATCTGGTTACCTTCCCATTGTTCTGTTGTTAGGCTGCTGGGGGGAAAGGGAGGGGGTGATATCACAGCAGTAAAGAGAGACTGAAGTTTATCAGAGCACAAGTCAAATGACTGGGTGCAGCTGGGAAACTGACAATATGTCTAGCCCCATGTCAGATTTCAAAATTGAATATAAAAAAATCTGTTTGCTCTTTTGAGAAATGGATTTCAGTGCAGAATTCTGCTGGGGCAGCACTATTAACTGAAAAAAAAAAACATTTTTCCCCATGACAGTATCCATTTAAGGAACTGTTGACATAGTGCCACGCAGATTAGGGTCGGACTAGGCCCGCGGGGCACGGGGAAAAAAATCGGTGGGCCCTGGCCAATGTGACCTGCTCCCTGCATACTGCCAATGATTCCAATCTCCCTACTGGCCACAAGAAAAAAAGAAGAAAGAATTCCTGGAATGGTTTGTTGTTGGTTAAAGAGGAAAAGCCTGAGTGTCTTTTTATGAGCAATAGTTTATCAGTGTTGGACTGGGCTGGCAAAACACCAGGAAAATCCCTTCATGGCTCTACCAGTCCAGGCCAGTCCAGCTCAGACCCAAGTCTGATACAGGCAAAGTATCCATTATCCAGAAAGCTCCTAGTTACGGCATGGCCATCTCCCATAGACTCCATCATCATCAAATAATTCAAATTTTAAAAATGATTTCCTTTTACTCTGTAATAAAGGTACTTGATCCCAACTAAGATATAATGAATCCTTATTGGAGGCAACACAATCCTATTGGGTTTAATTCAATTGTAAATGTTTACATTTATTAGTAGACTTAAAACATGGAGATCCAAATTATGATAAGTCCCCTTATCTGGACAACTCCAGGTCCCAAGTATTCTGGATAAAAGGTCCCATACCTGTATTCTGTATGGCTGGATATCTCTGCCATTGCATAAATTCCTGTTGCATTGGATTTCTGATATTTAGTGATGAGTGAATCTGTCCCATTTTGCTTCGTCGAAAAATTTGTGAAATTGTTAAAAAATTCATAAAACAGCAAAATATTCCCGAAAATCATTAAAGTCAATAGGCAACTGTTTTTTTTTACACGCAACAATTTTTTACACATCCAACTTTTTATTCTCACTCCAAGTGCATTAAAGTCACCGGTCCTCTTTTCTTATGGCAACTATTTTTTCTTGGACAGTTTTTTGTCTCTGTGACAGTTTTGTCTTGGCTACTTTTTTTGTCGCGCTGAAATTCTTCACTGAATTTTTGCCATAGTTTCTCGATAAAAATTTGCATATGGCAAAAAGCAGGATTTCACCTTAGATCCATACAGGGCAAAAAAAAAATCGCTTATCACTAATTACCACTTCGTTTTGCTCAGTCCTACGTGGTTGATATTATAAATGAGCCCTATATTCATATTAATTCATTAATACATTATATTTTAGTGTACTGGTGTGAGACCTTTTATCCAGAATGCTTCAGATTGCTGGATAAGGTTTTCTGGATAAGATTTATTTCTGCAGTTTGGATCTCCATGCAGTCTAAAAGTCTTAAAATTTAATTTTTGATTTTGAATTTCAAATTCGAATTTTTGAGTTTTTTTTAGTTGGAATTTGATTTGGGAATGGTTAAAATTCGATTAAAGTTTTTAAAAACATTAGAATTTGATTTTCGAAATTTATCATGTACTGGCCCTTGAAGAATTCAAATTCTACTATTGGCCACCTTAAACCTGATGAATTTCTGTTTAAAGTGCATGTAAAGGCATAAAAATAAAATCACATTTTTACTTTCTTTAATGAAAAATAAACCTTTCTCCAATATGCTCTAATTAAAAAATGTGTTTCGTTTTTATAAGAAACCTGACTGTATGCAGTGAAATTCTCCCTTCATTTACTGCTGTGGATAGGAATTGTCAGATGGTCCCTAACTGCTCTGCAGGGAAACAATCATACTTATGAACAGCAGGGGGAACCCCCGCCTTACTTCCCAGCCATGCAGAACTCAAGCAGCTTTGTTTATGATGATCCCTAAGCAGCCCAGACCACACTGAGCATGTGCACAGTCTTGGTCTTGCAAAGATGTATAACAAAGTTACAAGATGGTGACCCCCTGCGGCCAACTTTGAAAGCATAAATTATTTGTTTGATTAGACTTGTGGTGCAGTAAGTTCATGTTTATGTTTAGTATACAAAATAATTTGATTATCTTAATTGGATTCCCAGTATAAATCACTTTTCCCTTCTCATTTTGTTGTGACTGTTTTGTTGGCAGGGGTCCACTAGGCAGGGAGATTATCAGTTCATCTGTAGTCTTATTATCTACCTCGCAAGGACCAAACATGGAGGAGCTTCAATTGCCCTGTTTTACTCAATAAATAACAAAACCATCAAATTCTCAGTGAACTCATAAACTCCTGTTGAACAAATGGGCATAATGGGAAAGGTTCATTTCCTGGGAAATGTTAGGTGTCCCAAGTGAATAAGATCAGGTCTGCAGTCTGGTGCATTTTTTTCCAGGGGTACAGATTTAGCGGCATATTTATCAAGGGTCGAATTTAGAGTTTTTTTGAGGTTTATAAAAACTCCCATAAACTCTAAATTCGAAAAAAAAAAAAAAAATTTATTAAAAAATTTGAATATTTTTAAATTCGGGTGAATAGCAAACTCAAATTGAATTAGATTCGCATTTTTTAACCAAAAAAATAAAAAAAATTTTTTTAAAAGAAAAGTCCACCAAACGATTGCAAATTGATTAGGTTAAAACACAAATTTGGCAGGTTTTAGAATTTAGATGGTGAATAGTCTCATTTGAATTCTTAAAGGGACAGTACAAGATACATTTCTAAATTCGAATTTCTAATTTTTTTAAACTCTAAGTCGAATTACACCAAAATAAACTCGAAATTCAAATTTAAAAATTCGAATTTTCAATTTGACCCGTGATAAATCTGCCCCCTTGTGATTTAATTTGCTGGGAGGTGCCATAATTTTTTTAAGAGACAATACAGATTATACTGCCTACTGCCTTTTTCAAAGATTTAGCCGGATATCAAACCATATCCAAACCCAAATTTACATATGAATATAAGGGCACAGAAGGGACAAAGGAGTATATTTATCAAAGAGTGAAGTAAGAGTTCGCCACAGTCCGCTAGAGGGAAACTCCGCCTCTCTCCATTCATTTCTATGGGATTTTGAAAGGCGTATTTATGAAAGGATGAACTTTCACCCATTGATAAAAACTCTTTTTAAACACCCATAGAAATGAATGGAGAGTGGAAGAATTTCACTCTAGAGGACTGTGGCGATCGCTAATATTTTTGATAAATATACCCCAATGAGTATTGGGCACACAGCTGAAAAATGTTCAGCTTCCTTTTTTGTAGGAAAAAACGCCATATGATTTTTAGGATCTGAATTTCGGTTTTGCCAGGCACTTGGATTTGTCTGAATCGTGCTGAAAAAGGGGTGAATCCCGAGCCGAACCATGGATTCGGGGCATCCCTAAACTCAAGCATGATTGTTAGGTGCAGAACTGGGTGCAAAAATGGCCCCACAGTTGCAGGCAATAGTAATGGGCAGGTGCGAATTTGAGGCGAATTTGCGAGATTCGCCGCTGACTAATAAATTCGCGAAACAGCCGCGAAGATTTCCGGTGTCAAAAAAAATGGACACCAGTGTCGTTTTTTTGGACGGACACCGGCGTCAAAAACGGACGCCGGCATCAAAAACTAGATGCCGGCGCCGTTTCGCAAATTTTTTGCAGTTTTGCAAATTTTGCGGGAAATTCACGAATTTTTCGGCGAATCGCAAATTCGCCCATCACTAGCAGGCAATAAAAGCCCTTACTCATATGTGCCATGTGTTGATTTTCTTGATACATGGATGCGGGTAAAAACATGGCGAAATGCTGATTGTACCACTCACATTTTCATTCCTTTTCCTTGTCATTTGACTTTTTAAAAAATGCCTGCCTCCAAGTATTTCATCAGACTCATCAGGGAACAGATAACAGTGTTCTTATAGTTTGTAGGGTCAGCAAGAGGGACTATTCCTTTAACAACATTTTTTTGCATAAAATATAAAAATACAGAAAGTTTTTGTTAAAGAATATTCTGACACACGCTGGGACTGATTAATTGCAATAAATGCCTTTGCCTTTGGCAAAAAAACACACCTAAAAACGTAATTGGAAATAATTATCTCAAAATCTATTAATTAGTTTTATTGCCTTTGATGTGCTGAGTCTTGAAAAAAAAAACCTGATCTTTTTTTTCTCAATTAAACATTCTTCGGGAATTTTGCAAACAAAACAAGAGCCAAAAGTGTAGTTGTTAATGAAATGGAAGTGAACTTCCCCCCAGATTGCTCTCACACGAGGGATCATTTAGGGTTGGGAGGACGCCATGTTGTTTTGCTCTTTGCAGGTGAATACAGCACAGTCTGCAGCATTGTATTCATGATGGGCAGGCTTGTGAAGAGATGTAGGTATCCCCAATGACAACCCCATGCAAGTGCCCAGTGATTGAGCACTAAGTAGATTTTACACCTCTTAGTAATTGTGCACATGGGGCAATAATAAATTAACCCTATGGCCCTTTAAAGTTCAACGCTATGGGATTCGGGCACCCCTAAAACTGCATTTTGCATCATTTGAAATTGCCTTCCTATATTAAGCCATATGAAATAAACCAGTATTTTTGCACACTTTTGCTCTGCTTGATCGCTCTCATAACTTAGACTCATAAAAAGACAAGTCTGTATTTGCCCAAGATTGACATATATACTAAATTGTTGTTCATACTTACATTTTATTGATTCAACAATACCTAAAATATGGGCAGGGTGTGTACAGAGGAATTGTTTTTAAGGGGCATGTAAAGTAAAAAAAATAAAATCCCATTTTTACTTTCTTTAATGAAAAAGAAGCCTATCTCCAATATACTTTTAAAAAAATGAGCACTGTATGCAGTGAAATTCTCCCTTCATTTACTGCTGTGGATAGGAATTGTCAGACGGACCCTAACTGCTCTGCAGGGAAACAATCATACTTATGAACAGCAGGGGGAGCCCCCGCCTTACTTCCCAGCCATGCAGTACTCAAGCAGCTTTGTTTATGACGATCCCTAAGCAGCCCAGACCACACTGAGCATGTGCACAGTCTTAGTCTTGCAAAGATGTATAACAAAGTTACAAGATGGTGACCCCCTGTAGCCAACTTTAAAGCATAAATCATTTGTTTGATTAGGCTTGTGGTGCAGTAAGTTTATGTTTATGTTTAGTATACAAAATACAGCATTTCTAGCCTTATTCTATTTTAGACTTTACATGCCCTTTAAAGGAGAAGGAAAGTTTATTTTTAATACATATACAAAATTGTTGCTTGGATGCCCTCCTCCCGAACCGCTATAGTTTGATGACCAAATTTAGTTTTGCAGAACTTATACTGTGCCATTGAAGTTTTTCCCCATTACGGACTTTGCGGCCGCCATGTTGGCCATGTACGCATCACATCCTAAGTCTCCTTGACGGAAGGGCGCATGCACGAAATTCACTCCTCCCCCATGACCTAAGCGCAAGATATTCTCAAGAGTGATCTTTGTTATGGCAACCCATATCGATCATTGCGTGAAGGTGAGAAGAACAAGAGGTCAACGATGACATTGCCTTGTACCATCTGACCAGATTAGCATCGCTTGCATGGGGGAAGTACAGTGATCGCGTGCGAATGTGCAGGGCTTTCAAAATCTATTCTACGATAGAGCCGATTTTGTTCATGAGAGGGATGTCTTCTGTATTCCATGCACTTAGCAAAATCTTTTTTTTTTTTCGATCTTTGAATACAGCTAAAGGGAAAGACATATAGAGGCACAATTATTGTAAGTAGTTCTCCACTTTGTGGCCAATATATAGAACTTTATTTGTTTTTTACCTTTCCTTCTCCTTTAAAGTAAACCTTGAAAAATCACATGGTTTTTCTAAGCACTTTTGCCATTTGCATTAATTATTATTATTTATTTTTAATTTTAACAACAGCACTTCCTGCTGGGCCCTTCCCCATCTCCTTCCTGAGCAGAACAACATCAGAAAACGTATCTGTTGTCCTTCTGAAGCTACACTATATCTCTTTCAATGTCTTTGAGTTTAAAGTTACAGGAACTGACCAGCAGGTGGTGCCGCTGTTACAAAATTTCGATCCTGAATGTTTGGGACTTGGGACTATCTAGACGAGCGAGCGATCTTTCCATAATTTGCAAAAAACTCACCGGTGCATTTCCGTCGGTGTCAAAGTTTTTTTGACTCTGGCCATAATTTCAACACTGGCGATAATTAAGCGTACGCCGATTAACTTTAATGAAATTGGACAAAATAGGCGCACATCAAATTGTCAGCAGCGTTTTGCAAATTTTTTGCTGTTTCACGAATTTCGCAGGAAGTTCCCAAATTTGATGGCAAATCGAAATGGGATAAATTCCCAAACTAACCATTAAGGGGCAAAATCATCAAGGGTCGAATATCGAGGGTTAATTAAACCTCGATATTCGACTGTGAATTAAAATCCTTCGACTTCGAATATCGAAGTCGAAGGATTTTTGCGCAAATAGTTCGACCGAACGATCGAAGGAATAATCGTTCGAAGGATTTTAATCCAACGATCGAAGGATTATCCTTCAACCAAAAAAACTTACCCAAGCCTATGGGGACCTTCCCCATAGGCTAACATTGGGTTCGGTAGCTTTTAGGTGGCGAACTAGGGGGTCAAAGTTTTTTCTTAAAGAGACAGTACTTCGACTATCGAATGGTCGAATAGTCAAACGATTTTTAGTTTGAATACTTCGATTCGAAGTTGTAGTTGAAGGTCGAAGTAGCCCATTCGATGGTCGAAGTAGCCCAAAAAACACTTCGAAATTTGACGTTTTTTTACTTCGAATCCTTCACTCGAGCTTGGTGAATGGGCCCCTAAGTATAAGAGGACATGCAGTTGGGAGGTGATATTAAATTTATGACCAGCCTGAGAGTCAGTAGTGTCTTATTCAAAGCTAAAAATTGCAAGTTGAGCTGGTAATACTTTCACAGAAACTTGGAGAAATAAATTTCCATTATCCAAAATGGAGAAATGCAAAATATGGTATAGTATAAATTAAAAGCAGCCTAGTTGTGGCATCACTGGAAAAGAATGTTTCGCTCATCTGCTAAAAAGTTTGTTTAGTGCTTAAATCACATTCAGTGCATAAAGTTGTATATACAGCGTAATAAACAACGCTTCTCGCAACTGACCATTTCGTTTTCTTTAAATAATCTTGGGCAGACATATCCTCAATCATTATAAACCAAGGCAAAAGTTGGGAAATAATATAGTAATTTAACGATTTTTAGTAGGGATGCACCGAATCCACTATTTTGGATTCAGCCGAACCCCCGAATCCTTCGTGAAAGATTCGGCCGAATACCGAACCGACTCCGAACCCTAATTTGCATATGCAATTTAGGGGTTGGAAGGGGAAAACATTTTTTACTTCCTTGTTTTGTGACAAAAAGTCACGCGATTGCCCACCCTGCCCCTAATTTGCATATGCAAATTAGGATTCGGATTCGGACCCCAAACCGAATCCTGGATTCGGTGCATCCCTAATTTTTAGCTAGATGGGTAAAGATTGTTGTGGGAAAAATATAAATTTATATGTAAGGCGCCGGGAGACCCCCGGTTGTTCTTTCTTGTTTGTCGCGGCTGAGGAGGAACAGGCACGCACTGGCGCTGACGTCACGCGCTTCGTCTGCGCAGAACTGATGCTAAACGTCATGACGTTATCATGCGGCACCGAATTCGATTTTTTTATTTTTTTTACTTCTGCTTGTTTTTTTATTCCAATTCTAGACGCCTGCCTCGATCCTTTTCGGCTATGTCTTGCCTAATCCTTGCCGGTACCTCGTTTACGGACTTGTTTACTATTATACGCACTTACTCCTTGTTGGTTCCGCAGCAGAAAGCCTAGGACCCCAAAAGGGCGTCTGTGAATATAAGAATCCACAGGGGTTCCCTGTCCATCTGAGTGTACCCACTACTTTTCAAGGTTCCTGGTAGACAAGTACGTTACCGTGTATTTTAGATTAGGAAACTGGAATTCATGTTTATGGGAAGGCAACAAAAGCATTGCCGGTGATATTGGTTCTTAGAAATCCCTGATCACAAGGAATAGAATAACGGCATCTTTTAGAACGTGGACAGTTTCCTCAAAGCTTAAAGTCGTGGCACTTGATACTACAGTTTGGCCTCTGAGTATTTTGGGCAGCTTTTGAAAATGGGCCGGCAAGGTATTCAATAAGGAGACAATAGCAAATGTCAAGAAAGAGAGTGGAGATCTCGAGTTTAAAAGACTGCTGAGTGACACGCAGACCAGATCAAAGAAGGACATTTAACAGGTATTTATCATTATGATGCTAATAGAGGTCAATAGTAGAAGCTCAGGCTAAGCTTCTCGTGTCTCCACACTGGAATAAAAAGTAATGTGCTGCAAGAGCCAGCGGATATTCTTTTATTTTTCTTTATTGTTTACCAAGCTGCCTCATAAAAAGACAACATTTTTATTTATTAAAATAAAACTGCATTTTCGCTGGGGAGGGGGTGGTATTGATGGATATATAAAACACTATTCAGGTTCTAGAACATGATATGTGTTGGGTTACAATGGGCTACTTTTCCAACAACAATAAATTTGACTCAGGCAGTGCTACCCCGGAGGTGGGCTAGAGATGACTGCGCTCATTGTTGGTGGGTCCGTAGATGATGTGAGACAAAACATTTTTCTGTAATAAGACATCTGGTTACCATGGATACTGTAATTGTTGAAATCTGTTGAACTGAGGATATTTAACTGTTGAGTGAACCCTTGGTACTGTTATAAAATAAAAATTGTGAGTTAAACACTATAATCAATCAGGAGCCGGGGGAGAAGTGTAAAAATATAAATTGATGTAACCCCTAAAGACAAAGGTGTGTGTGTGTGTCTTTAAATGCATCTATAAATGCATTTTACAGCGTTTTTCATACAAAGATTACAAATTGCTCTTTGTACGCTGAAAATTTTCGACAAATCTGTGCTACTTCTTTAACTGAGCCATCCGGTATCATTTAATGAAGGCTGGAAACTCAGGGCAGTCTCTATATTTGTAAATTTAAATTATGCAAAGGGCTTGTGTCTCCTTTTAATTAAATTCTAAAAGCCTTGATTATCCAATAATGCAGTGATCCCCAACCAGTAGCTCATGAGTAACATGTTGCTCTCCAACCCTTTGGATGTTGCTCCCAGTGGCCTCAAAGCAGGAGCTTATTTTTGAATTCCAGGCTTGGAGGCAAGTTTTGGTTTTATAAAAACCAGGTGTACTGCCAAACAGAACCTCAATCGAGGTTGACAATCCACACAGGGACTATGAAATGGCCAATCACAGCCCTTATTTGGCACCCCAAGAACATTATTCATGCTAGTGTTGCTCCCCAACTCCTTTTACTTCTGAATGTTGCTCACAGGTTCAAAAGGTTGGGGATCCCTGCAATAATGCATACTAAAAATTTGTGTCAGCCCTCTATATCCCAACCATCAACACAACTCTCCAGTAGTATGTACAACCAACTTTATCCTTGCCATCTGTGTTCCGAGTATTTTTGACCCAGGTAGTTGGCTTGTCCAATCTTAGATTCTATATTACCCTTCCACTATTCATATATCTGTGTTTTTATATGTTTTTGTCTTTACAAACCAGTGAAAACTGATATAAAAGTAAGGTTTATGTGCAAGAAATATGCTGTAGTAACATTTGTGGTATTAAATATAATGTTGTGGGACAGCAATGAATCATGAATTTTTTTTTTGAGTTTACATACTTTTTATCCCATAGATTTGTTTCAAGCACTGTAACTCCCAAGCAGCCCTTTGCACCAATGATCCCCAACCAGTGGCTCATGAACAACATGTTACTCCCCAACCAGTAGCTCGTGAGTAACATGTTACTCTCCAACCCCTTGGATGTTGCTCCCAGTGGACACAAAGCAGGTGCTTATTTTTGAATTCCAGACTTGGAGGCAAGTTTTGGTGCATAAAAACCAGGTGTACTGCCAAACAGAGTCTCCTGTAGGCTATCAGTCCACATAGGGGCCACCAAATGGTCAATCACATCCCTTATTTTGCACCAACCAGGAACATGTTTCATGCTTGTGTTGCTCCCCAAATCTTTTTACATATGAATGTTGCTCACGGGTAAAAAGGTTGGGGACCCCCACTTTAGACTAACACTAAAGTGCTTGTCATAGAGCTTGTCAGGTGATAATTGACTGAACTGGTACAAGCTGAGATAGTCTTGATCAGGAATCCCTAACCTTTTTTACCTGTGAGCAAAATTCGTATGTGAAAAGAGTTTGGATGCAACACAAGCATCAAATAATGGCTGTAATTGGCTATTTGGTAGCCCCTATGTGGACTTGCAGATTACGGGAGACTCTGTTTGGCAATACATCTGGTTTTATGCAACCAAAAAAAACACTGGGAGCAACATCCTGGGGGTTGGTGAGTAACATGTTGCTCACGGGCTACTGGTTGGGGACCACTGGTCTGGATAGTCTATGAGCATTAGTTTTGGGCCCTTCATCGCCAAATTGAATACTTATCGCTCACATTTTTTGCGTGACGGTGGCCAAGTACTGTACCTTTATTTTAAATGGTGTGGACCTTATAAAAACCAATTCCCTCATTCTACTTAATAGAAGAAAAAGAAAGAAAAGAAGATATCAGTGTACGAACTCCATGTCATCATATCCCCATATCTGCTGGATTTTTCCATTCAACCCTTAAGAGAAATCCCACAGTAAATGCTTTATTTCAACAGTGTCCCTGCACTATACTGGATTCTGTACACAAGACTTCTTTAATATTTAGAATATAATTGGTATATGCCAGAATATTTTAGATGACGACTAACAAACACAGAAAAGGTTCCGATGAAGTAATATCCTGTAATAATATATATAATTCTGATTAAACTTACCATATCCAAATACTTCCAGAAAGAGAGTTCAAAGACATGTGTGAGGCTTATAAAGTTTATTCTCTAATATTCTTTGTGCAGTTTCATCTGTCTTATTTAGGGCATTACTTTCTATAGGAAAACCTTGACCACATTCAGTATTGCTTTGTTGTGGTGGGGTTTTATTGGAAAAGCACACATGATCTTTATTTGTATTATTTCCCACATGCCTTCGTCAGTAAAGCTCATGTCCTCCATTCTGTCAGTGCCACCATGTTGTTCAATGACACATAATCCTTCATTGTCTGCTGTACTTTCAAAAAACTGGTCACAATTTAGTGCATCTGATGGGGTCGGTGGGATAAAGTTAATCTGTGGTGGAGACAAGAGTTTGCCTCTAAATTTTAAATTTGAGGAGTTTTCTATAGCTGCAAAGTTATCTCTGGCTGTCTTGCAACTTTTATAGGCAAAGATGGGAAGAGGCAATTATGGGATTAATGGTACAAACCTTCCTGTTGGTCCCTTTTAATTGGCAAGTTGACCTTCCACTCCCAAGGTAAGTAGTCTTGGTAGAGACTCTGCCACAATTTCATCAGTCATTGAAAACTTCAAATGACGAGGTTAGGCTTTCACGGTAGATTTCATCCTGGGGATTCGACCATGTTTTCTGACTTCCATTTCTTGTTTTTTTCTGGAGAAGATCATTTCTCTGAAGCAAAAGATCCATCTGCTTCTTTTTTTGTGCCTGCTCCTTCTACTGCTCATCAGAGATTGAGATGTTCTCAACATATCGCAACTGTTGGCCATCAACTGAATGCCTTAATTGCAGTGTGACATTTTTTTTACTACTCAAGCAGCTTTGTTTATGACGATCCCTAAGCAGCCCAGACCACACTGAGCATGTGCACAGTCTTGGTCTTGCAAAGATGTATAACAAAGTTACAAGATGGTGACCCGCTGTACCAACTTTAAAAGCATAAATTATTTGTTTGATTAGGCTTGTGGTGCAGTAAGTTCATGTTTATATTTAGTATACAAAATACAGCATTTCTAGCCTTATTTTAGACTTTACATGCCCTTTAAGTAAGGCCAAAAGTTTCAAAATCTAACTAATAGATATGGTAAGAACTCTAGCGCATACTCTTTAAAAAGAGCAGCACATCATAAGTCAGCTGTAAAAGCTAGATGGAAGATTGTACAGGTATGGGATCCGTTATCCGGAAACCTGTTATCCAGAAAGCGCCGAATTACAGAATGTACGTGTCCCATAGACTCCATTTTATCCAAATAATCCAAATTTTAAAAATGATTTCCCTTTTCTCAGTAGTAATAAAACAGTAGCTTGTCCTTGATCCCAACTAAGATATAATTAATCCTTGTTGGAAGCAAAACCAGCCTATTGGGTTTATTTCATGTTTAAAGGATTTTCTAGTAGACTTAAGGGATGAAGATCCAAATTACAGAAAGATCCATTATCCGGAAAACCCCAGGTCTCGAGCATTCTGGATAACAGGTCCCATACCTGTATAATAAATCTATAATTACTGAACTTTCCAATCAGGGAGTGGAACCAGGTGTGACATCATTTTAACTATCCATGACATCAACATTGGTATTGTTGTATTTTGTATAGTTAAGATTTGACCCAAACCTTGTGCGGTGGGCATATAAGACTGCACATCTGGCCTGCTCTAGGTTTATTCATAAAAACTTTATAGTTATGGAAATAACATTATGTTTCTTGGGCACACAGTAAGCTTTTAAATACTAAACAGAATAAAAAATCTAAATTGTTTTGTTTTATATTTTATATATATATATATATATATATATATATATATATATATATATATATATATAATATATATATATATATAATATATATATATATATATAATATATATATATATATAATATATATATATATAATATATATTATTTAAAGTGCAAGGTCTGTGCTGCAGGTGTTAGTGCCATCACTAGTGATTATTGAATTCTGATTTTACCCTAAACTTTATATACTCATCTCACACCTTGATTTTCAGTGAGGTTCATTCAGACAATGAGCAGTTTTATTGTCCTCTTTGAATTCCTCTTTCTCCCACCTCCCACTATGAGAAATAATTCAATTAGTAGTGTCCGTGTGGGAGTAATAACTCCTGAATGTATAGAGTTTAGTTCACACATCTGGGTGGTTTCCTTTGAGTTCTTCCCTGCAGGACCGTATAAAGACAGACAGCAAAATATATTACATTTGGGACATAAGGGAAGTCTTTTTTTTCCTTGATATGCATTTTATATAAAGAAACAAGCCTAATTATACCTATATAGAATGGAATATACAGTAGGTGAAGACAAGCCATAGGTAGGTGGAGAATTTGATTTATTCAGTTCAAGATCATTGATTTGACTCAAGAACTGATTTGCGAAGACGATTGGTGTTAACAAATCAGTTCAATGCAAATGATAGTGGTCTGGAATATATTATCTGGAAATGTGTAATACAAGTTGTATAACATTAGTGCTGTGCCATAAGGTAACGTTGCCCAAGGCAAGTCCCGTCCCCTCATTCCCAACATACCCTCTTCATCCACAATGAATCTGCTCCCTCCTCAGCAAAATATCCGCAACTAATCCTTCAGCTGCTCCCCAAAGTTGCAGAAGGCTTGGAACCAGGTGTCGGCTTGCAGAAGAGGTATGTGTCTAGCACCCACTCCCCTCCATTCCCCCCTATGCACATGACTCTTCTGCCTACCCCTAGTTATGGCCCTTATGTACATAGAATACCTCCCAACTGTCCCGCTTATTGAAGTGTCAATAAATTGATTGGCACCAAAGTGGAGGTGTCTAGGTCTGTGGGGAGGTGTTCGGGAATGAGAGCCAGGCTGGGACAGCTTAGGATTTGGCAAATACTAGGAGAGAAGGATTTAGATCTCGCCACTTACTGCATCTGGGCACCTCGAATGCTTCTACTCCCCAACTCCCCCACACAATTTGCTGCTATCTGTACTCAGCCATCATTCTGTGTGCCTTTTCATCATACTGTGCAACATTCACAATTTGCTATCGGTATAAGAATTTCATGTGATTATACTTATATTTTAAGATGCATGGTGCTAGTTAATTATGTCACAGCTGTAGGCGGGTTTATAATTTTATCCTTGCCATAGGGTACTGGTTCCCATGGTTCACTTTAAATGCCAACCACAGCTCTGGTAGCAGGGCCGGATTTGTGGAGAGGCTTCAAAGACTTAGGCCTAGGGCGGCAAATCTGTAGGGGCGGTATGCTTCCCAGCCACATTAAGTGCGCGCGCGCTCCTGTGGAGGGGCAGGGGATTGCACGAGAATTTGGTGGGTGCTAGGACCATGCGACATGTAGATGCTGGGCGCTAGGACCCTGTGGTGCGAAGTGGCCTTAGGGTGGGCAAGACTGAAATCCAGGCCTGCGTTTGAGTACTTATATGGTTGGTTATGGCATGGCAAGGATACGTTAGTTTGGCTTAAAAAAATAAATTTTAATAAAGCTCTTTCCACCTTCTATTCATACTAAAGGAAAATTCTGGCCCCAGTCCCTTTTTTGTCTAAGCTGGGTTAATTATATTGGGCTGCACTGGGTAATTCACTCTCTATTAATCACACCTGCTTCCCCACAGTCTGGCATTATATAGTGAATAAAGTACCCCCTATTGTAAAATATAAGGATATTATAAGTCACAGAGGAGTTCCATGATCATATGCTTTTATATGCTTTTATACAGGTCATGGAATTCCGAGGTTACTGCTAAATATTTTCCAACAAGAGGTACTTTATTTAATATAATACACAAGTTTTAGGATCCATGTGACAAAAATGACATCACTGCTCACCGTTTATAACAGATGACATCACTAGTCACTGTTTATGAGGATATCATTTACAGGAGTCATGTGTATTATAAATTGATTAACTATCTCCTAGACATGTTTGGGTGGGTTTCTTTAGGGTCCACTGGGTTCCTGCCCAATCGGTATTCTACCAGCCCAGCCATTGAAACCCCTAGTCAACGGGCTGGTATTACAAATTTACCGACAATAATGTAGTTAATGGTAAATTTGTAAGATTAAGCCTCCAGCCTGTCCACTTAAATCTCCCATCTGCCCCCAGCCTTACCTTTCATGTGTTGCACGATAGCTTTGGCTATTTTTATGGCATTCTGCCCTTTGCATTATGACTCCGCCCCATTTACATCATGGGCTGTGCCCTTTTAATTATGCGCCCTAGCCAGCCAGTAAGAAACTCTTATAAAGGTGACAACCCTACCATTCATAGTCTGTGATAGTGATCTTGGGCTACACTGGAGCAGGGACTGCGGGAATGATGTCTAATTTCTGTAAACCCTGTAGAATATATCAGCGTTATATAAATAAAGTATAATAATAACAACCTAGGGGCAAATTCACTTATGGTCGAATATCGAGGGTTAATTAACCCTCGATATTCGACTGCCGAATGGAAATCCTTCGACGTTGAATATCGAAGTCGAAGGATTTACCGCAATTCGTTCGATCATTTGATCGAACGAAAAATCATTTGATCGATCGATTAAATCCTTCGAATGATTTTAATCCATCGATCAAACGATTTTTCTTCGAACAAAAAAAGATTGCTAAGCCTATGGGGACCTTCCCCATAGGCTAACATTGACTTCGGTACGTTTTAGGTGGCGAACTAGGGGGTCGAAGTTTTTTTTTAAAGAGACAGTACTTCAACTATTGAATAGTGATGGGCGAATTTATTTGCCAGGCGCGAAAATTCGCTGCCAAAAGTTCGCCGGTGTCAAAAAAAAATTGTCGCCGGCGTTAAAAACGGGCATCGGTGTCAAAAAAATTAAATTTCACGGGAAATTTGCGAATTTTTCAGCGAAGTGAAATGGCGCAAATTCGCCCATCACTACTATCGAATGGTTGAATAGTCAAATGGTTTTTAGTTCGAATCGTTCGATTCGAGGTCGTAGTCGAAGGTCGAAGTACCCAATTCGATGGTCGAAGTAGCCAAAAAGAACATTCGAAATTCGAAGTTTTTTTATTCTATTCCTTCACTCGAACTAAGTAAATGGGCCCCCTAATGTATCCATTTAGAACAGTTTACAGGGTCGTCGACCCCCCTCCCAGAGCTGCTTTAGAAGGTGAATATTAGAAAAACGGTCACCCATAGAAAATAGAAAGTAATTGGTAAAAGTCGTTATTTCTGGTGATCTATCTAAAAACAATTAGTTGTTTGAAGGTGAACCACCCCTTTAACAGAACTCTTATTAAAGGTTATTATTCCACCCGCTATATTGGCTGGCGTCACTAGATGGCACTGCCCACACAAATGTCCTGAGATTCTCTTTCTGTTTTCTGATAACAGTTACAGCCATTGTAGGATTACAATTCTCATGTTGTTATTTAAAATCCAACAAAGAATGTTAATGTTTTGCTCATCAATGTAATTAGCTTTCCATTCTATGAAGCATAATGTGTGCGTCCGTAGTCTGAATGAACGGAGGAAGAAACCCTGCTGGGCTGTGGGAATAGATATGGCACTGCCAGTCAGCTAATGATAAACGTTCTGATCATGATCACAGCTCCTTGTATCTTCTTTTAATAATAATGAAACAGATAAAGTGATACAGACAGATAGAAAGGTCTCTGGAAAGACAGACAGAGAAATGGATGACTGATATGCCTTGGAACCAATTAAGCTTCTTCCAGGTTTCAGTTCGGGATTCAGCCAGGATTTAGCCTTTTTCAGCAGGATTCAGATTCGGCCGAATCCTTCTGCCCGGCCGAACCAAATCTGAATTTGCATGTGCAAATTAGGGGCATTACTTACCTTATTTCCATCGCCAGCGTTTTGTAGCAGCGCGACGGATAGCGCCGAAAACGTCCATGTAGTCCTAGGTATGAAGATCCAAATTACGTTAAGATCCTTTACCCGTGACCCACGTGTGTTGTGCCTGCAAGTCTGATTATAAAGCAGTTCAAATGAGATGGCACCATGCTGATTGGCTGGAGAATCTTGAGAACCAATCAGAATAATGGATAAATAAATCATCTACCGCAATTCATCGCTCACAGTGTCATCCAAATCAGAATCTTACCAGAGAACCATTTGCTCCTTTATATGAATGTGTTTATCTCTCGGGTTGCCTAGAAATGTGAATAAGTTGCTCAGGTTTTCAGGTTAATTGTTACCTCCATTTTATCTTTGATGTTTTTCTTTTCCCTCTGAGCAGTAAAAGGTTCGATGAGATGAAATATTCCCTGTGCTCCTCTCATGACAATCGGCCGCGCTTGAGAGGTTTCATTGCAACTGAGCTCCCAGTTCATTATATTTAGTTAGTGAGTTGTAAGAAACGTTATACACCTGCGAGAATTCCTTTAGCCTCATCATCTGCTGTTTCACCCAACCAATGTCACTTACCTGTAGTCTCTTCTACTTTCTGCATGAAATATTAAACCCACATAAAGTAGGAGATGTTTTCACTTAATTTCCCTATAAATGTTCAGACAAAAACATGGGCTTAGGAGATTCTGTGCAAAAACAACAATAACGTTTCTGCTTTCTTAGGGGCACATTTACTAAGCTCGAGTGAAGGATTAGAATAAAAAATACTTTGAATTTCGAAGTATTTTTTTGGCTACTTCGACCATCGAATTGAACGATTCGAACTAAAAATCGTTCAACTAGTCAACCATTCGATAGTCGTACTGTCTCTTTAAAAAAAACTTCGACCACCTACTTTGCCACCTAAAACTAGGGATGCACCGAATTCACTTTTTTGGATTCGGCCGAACCCCCGAATCCTTCACTAAGGATTCGGCCGAATACCGAACCGAATCCGAACCCTAATTTGCATATTCAAATTAGGGGTGGGAAGGGGAAAACATTTTTTACTTCCTTGTTTTCTGACAAAAAGTCATGCAATTTCCCTCCCTGCCCCTAATTTGCATATGCAAATTAGGATTCGGATTCGGTTCGGCCGGGCAGAAGGATTCGGCCAAATCTGAATCCTGCTGAAAAAAGCCGAATCCTGGCCGAATCCCGAACCTAATCCTGGATTCGGTGCATCCCTACCTAAAACCTACTGAGCACCAATGTTAGCCTATGGGGAAGATCCCCATAGGCTTTCTAAGTATTTTTTTATCTAAGGAAAATCATTCGAAAACGATTTTTCCTACGATCGTTCGAACGAACGAATTGCGGTAAATCCTTCAACTTCGATATTCGAAAACGAAGGATTTTACTTTGACGGTCGAATATCGAGGGTTAATTAACCCTCGATATTTGACCCTAAGTAAATGTGCCCCTAAGTGTCAGGGCTCCTAGCGGAGAAGTCCGGACCAAGGAGGGTCAGGACAAAGTTCAAGTTTGCGGTAATAAAAAAGGGTTCAAGAGTGATCACAGTCAATTCCAGGCAGTAACTCAATAGACAGGCAGCAAAGGATCATGGAAACAGGTTCAGGCAAGAGTCAAAGTCCATCAGGAACAATTTAGGAACATCCAGGAACCAAGGTAGCCACTCCTCTAATCGAGCATTGAACCCATGACCTGGAAGTCCTTTTTTTTTTTAAATTTTGCGACGGGCATGTGACATCATCAACAGCGTCGGCCCACGTGGGTCATTGTCACCACCATCTTATTTGCGAAGCTGGCGGAGATGGGAGCACCAACGGGCGCTCACTTACTGAGCTTAGGGAGCCACTCACAATATACAGTACACATAGAATAGAAATGTCACAATATAAGGCTGATTAGTAATTAATACACATAATTACTACATGGCAGCACAGAAACCAGTGCAATTAGCATCAGAATTGAATAATCAGCAAACCTGTAGCATCAGCTTATATTACAGCCAGGGAAGGTCATTTTCTGCTGGATAATTAGTGACGAGCCCTAAGCTTAGCTTCTCAACAGCCAATCAGAGCCCACTGAGCATGTGAGTGTCACAGACACTTTCCAAGATTGTGACCCCCTGTGACAAGTTTGAAGTCCTGGATCATTGCTGCTATTGACAAGCTCAAACTTTAGCCTCGTGCAATAAGTTCACTATATAAAATAGGCCATTTTTAGCCATATTCATTTTTATATGAAAAAATATATTTTCACAATGTGCACAGATACAATTTCATATGTATTCAATGTAGGGTTGCAGCGAATCCAGGTTTCGGTTCGGGATTCAGCCAGGATTTAACTTTTTTCAGTAGGATTCGGATTCGGCTGAATCCTTCTGTCCGGCCGAACCGAATCCAAATTTGTATATGCAAATTAGGGACGGGGAGGGAAATTGTGCGACTTTTTGTCACCGAAACATGGAAATAAAAAATGATTTCCCTTTCCCACCCCTAATTTGCATATGCAAATTAGGATTTGGTTCGGTATTCACAAAATCTTTTGCGAAGGATTCGGGGTTCGGCCGAATCCAAAATAGTGGATACCTATTTCAGTGTGTGAGATGACAGTGAAGGAACTGCGTTTGTTTGTAGTAGATTTGCTTAGAAACCAGAATAGTCACTAAAATATTTAAGTTCTTAACACGGTTTAACTCGCGCCGATTTAAACTCAAGTTATTCCATTGAAGCTCTTTAAATTGAACACCCAGGCATAACCCAGTATATAAATTAAATGGAAGGATAGCTTCCTACTGTAAATGGGTGTATTGTATCACTTTAAAGGGGAAGTAAAGTATAAAATAGAATAAGGCTAGAAATGCTGTATTTTGTATACTAAACATAAACATGAACTTACTGCACCACAAGTCTAATCAAACAAATGATTTATGCTTTCAAAGTTGGCCACAGGGGGTCACCATCTTGTAACTTTGTTATACATCTTTGCAAGACCAAGACTGTGCACATGCTCAGTGTGATCTGGGCTGCTTAGGGATCATCATAAATGATCAAAACAGCACAAGTCAAATAATATCTGCCAGAAGCCGATACACAAGACTGATTAATAATCAGAATATACAGACTGCACTGGGTCCTGTGTTCTCATGTCATCTAATGTGGATTTTATAGTTTTTGTATTGTTTAATACAAACCTTTTCCAACTCTGCAGAACCAGTGGCTGCAGCAAAATAATCCTCCAAATAGAATCCCAGTTTATCTGTTTAAATCTTGCTCCATGATCTTTGTCCCTGCAGCTGGAGTTGGAAACAGTAAAGGGGATGTAAAGGCAAAAATAAAATCCAATACAAATCTCTACACAGTCGCCAACTGCTCTACAGGGAAACAAACAAAGCTGCTTGAGTTCTGCATGGCTGGGAAGTAAGGCGGGGGCTCCCCCTGCTGTTCATAAGTATGATTGTTTCCCTGCAGAGCAGTTAGGGACCGTCTGACAATTCCTATCCACAGCAGTAAATGAAGGGAGAATTTCACTGCATACAGTCAGGTTTCTTATAAAAACGGTACATATTTTTTAATTAAAGTATATTGGAGATAGATTTCTTTTTCATTAAAGAAAGTAAAAATGGGATTTTATTTTTTTGACTTTACATGCCTTTTAACACGGTGATCCCCAACCAGTGGCTTGTGAGCAATATATTACTCTCCATTCCCTTAGATGTTGCTCCCAGTGGCCTCAAAGCAGGGGCTTATATTTGAATTCCAGGCTTGGATACAAGTTTTGGCATTAAAACCAGGTATATTGCCAAGCAGAGCCTCCTTCCAGTCCACATAGGGGCTACCAAATCACAGCACTTATTTTGCACCCACCAGGAATATCTTTCATGCTTGTGTTGCTCCCCAACTCTTTTTACTCATTTAAATATGGCTGACGGCCATAAAACACTAAAGACCAATGCCTTGGAGAAAGGGCAATGAAAACCCATTTGAAACATCATTAAAAAAAAAATCAAAACATTATGAACTTTCCAGTAATTCCATTTTAATTCAAATGTGCCATCGCCTACATTTTAAAATGGTTTCTAAGCTCGTTCTCTATCAGGCCTTTCATGCGGTTGTAAAGGGACAAAGAAAAGGTCAATCCGCTGTGGTTTTAAATGACTATTGTGGGTATAACAGAGGCTTCTTGCTGGGCAACTTGACATTACTGACAAACTGCGAGAAGTCACAGTGAAATTAGAAACCAATCCCTGTTTCTCTGTTATTCAAATGAAACTACCGCCATCTACATAAAAGAGAAAAGGTTAAACTCAATTGCTGAAACTTTAGGCTGGTGCAATAAGTTCAGTTTATCAAATGTGTCATTTTTAGGTCTATTCATTTTAGGGTCTAGTTCTCCTTTAAAGGAACTCAGAGGATGTGGTTAGTGATGGGCGAATTTGCGCCGTTTCGCTTCGCCGAAAAATTTGCGAATTTCGTGCGAAATTCGCGAAATGGCGAAAAATTCGCGAAACGGCGAGTTTTTTCGGAAATGTTTTTTTGAATGTTTTTTTGACGCCGGCGAATTTTTGCCGCGAATTTTCGCGGGCGTTTCGCGAATTTATTCGCTGGCGGCGAAACACGCAAATTTGCCGCGAATTCACGCCTGGCGAATAAATTCGCCCATCACTAGATGTGGTAATGAGCATGGTAGTAATGTCATGAAAAAACTGGTTCTTATTGAGAAATATGGGATTAAATTCCACCTGTTAATGGAAAGACATTTTTTTTAGCAATTCCTATCAGATCACTGTAGTGCAACATGTGTGAGACCTAGGGGTTTTCCACATATGGGATCTTTTGTAATTTGGATCTCCATATCTTAAATTTACTATTCATCCCTGTCAGCCCTTTTTATAAAGCACTGAATTAAGGATTTATATTAGGCCTCATTACCCGCTCAACGGTGGAGTGTAGGCCGTGCAAATTATGTCCATCACCAAAGATTTGTTGGTGATTTGGGACAATAATCCCAAGAATTTGTGGTTTTTGGGCAATTATCCGGAGAAATTTGAGTTTTCGGCGTCCGAAAACATTGCACGTTTTTGATTTTTCACGATTTTATCAAGTGTTTTCCCACACCAGATTTTTCCAAGTTCATTTACTGATAAATATGGTAAAAGTGTACACGGGAGTTTGGTTGAAAAAAAAAAAATTGTGAGAAATTTTCAGATTTTAGTAAATAACCCCTTTTATATTTGAGGCGGTGATTTTAAACTTTTTAGTCGCCCCGAAGAAGAGGAGATTTGTCGCCGGGCGACTAATCTCCCAGAATCTGCCTGTGTGCCCTGACCCTAAGGGGTTTATTTACTAAACTCCGAATTTTTTTAATGAAATCTGACTTTTAAAAAAATCATGAATTTTTTGGCATTTATTAAACCCGAGGATGGAAATGAAAATCCGGCATCTCAGACCTGTCGAGGTTGTATATAAGTCAATGGGAGAAGTCCCAATGATTTTTTGTTGTACGCTGGGTTTTTGGCAATTCGGGCAAAATTCTGAGTTTCAAGGTGAAAAATCCAAAAAAATCGTGAAGATCTAATGAAAAATCCGAAAAAATCGTGAAAATCTTTTTTCTTTCTTTTTCCAACAAACAAAATTTTCGGGAAAGTGTATTAATAAATAAGCCCAACAAACCTGTGCGGATTTAGTCGGAATTTCTTTCAAAAAATATTAAGATAAATTCAGACTTTGATAAATAACCCCCTAAGAGTGCACCTGATATATTCCAACGCTATAAAAACACTACACTATCACTTTTTATTTTCTCCTCTTTGTTTGCTCTCTTTTGGAGCGCTCCAGAGAAAAGAATCATCTAGAAAACTTCAGGCCAGATTCAATTTCATGAAGAAAGTTTCTCTCCTAATTCAATTCTAGATTGTCCCATAGAGCCAGACGCAATTCAATAATAAAAAACTTATTTCACTGTTTCTCACATGAAAACTCAATTGAAAAAACAGGGAATGAATTAGGAGAAAAGTTTTTTTTGCTCCTCAAATTGAATCTCGCCCATTGGTTTTCATGTTATAAACCATAAAATACATTTTTATTATGAAATTGAATCTGACCCTTTGCTGGTGAGTGGTGTAGAAGTTCCCTCAGACTGTACTTCAGCACATCAGGAAATGCCAACTGAGGCTCCCAAATGACTATGACGTCCCTAACATTAGATCTCTGTTGATTGGCAGCTACTGGATGGTCAATTTGTCTTGCTGGTCATGTGTCAGCAAAAGCAGATTGGGACATGGCAACCTATTGTTTCTCTAAGATTGTCCCTGGGGCTCATCTGGCCAATTGATGGATCCCAGTCCATAGTCTGCTCCATGCAGCAGTCGCCTAATGCTGAAACTTGTTCCTGAGCCAACTCTTAAGTACTTAAGTACAATAAAACCCACATGTATGTTTTTCAGGGAACCAGAAAAAAAAAATGATGTAAAATCCAGGAAAATGTAAAATCAGGGACATGTATTATGCATAATATATAGGTGGGACCCCAAAACAGCTATATAAAATGAAGGAAAACTTAAAATCACTGTATTTATAATAAATAAAGTCCAACGAAACTAGAATCCACGATTGGACCTTATTTATTATTAAAAAAGCACTATTTTTTCAGAACGGGTAAAAAGATTTTATAAAATAGAGTGAAAATCGGAATAGTACGATTTTTTTCCCAAATCACTAAATTTTTTCACGAAAAGTCAGGTTTTTTTTCAGATTTCTGCCTGAAAAGCCCAAAATAGTTGGATTTTCAGGCTAATTCTAGCGCAGAAACATCCAAATAGGATAGGGACCTTTCCCATTGACATATAGGGGCAGATTTATCAAGGGTTGAATTTCGAAGTAATGGGAATTTTTGAACTCCCATAACTTCAAAATCTGAATTAAAAAAGGCCAACCGAAATTTATTAGAAAAAAAAAGTTTTTTTTTGTGGGTGATAAGGCTGTATTCGATCATTTGAATCGAAGTAAGATTGAATTTGATCTAATTCGATTTGAAGTATTTTAAAAAAATAAACTTTGATTTTTCAAAGTCCACCAATTGACTCCATATAGGTTCTAAGAGGTCCCCCATAGTCTAAAACAGTAATTCGGCAGGTTTTAGATGGTGAATGGTCGAAGCCAAATTTGGACTATTCCCGAAATACACAAAAATTAGCTTGAAATTTGAATTTTTTAACTTTGAATTTTCACCACGACCCTTGATAAATCTGCCCCATATACAACCTCCGCAGTTCTAAGATGGAGTATTTTCGGATTCTGACTTTTTCCATCCACTGGTTATAATAAATCTTGAAAAAATTCAAGTTTTTTTCCAATAAAAACTTGGATATTATGGTTGATAAAGCTCAAGTTTTTTGGATTTGGACTTTAATAAATAACCCCCTAAATGTTTTGATAGAATCTCTACTTCTTCCAGACAATACATTATTTATGTTCCATTGGCTTTAGATCAGCGCCACATTATCATGAAACAATGTATTTTGATAAAAGTCACTGGGGGTCATTTATAAAGATCGCGCATCGCATATTTTTCGCAAATGGTTGGATTGCGCATGTTTTTTGCTGAGCGCTAATATATTGCACTGCTCTGCCCGTCTTTCCCGTTTTTGCGAATTCGCAGTGTGAATAAATTTTTGCAAATGGTGCGCAAATGAGATGGGAGTTTGCGCGAGCGCACCCAATGTGCGTGGTTGCTGTGCGCAAAAATATCGTTGACAGTAACTTAAATTCACAGTTTGCAAAACTGTTTTTGCGAATATTTTAACCGCCACCAAAGTTGAGGTGTAATTGAGTCACAGAGTGTGCGCATAAAGATTCGCAATTTGCGAATTGTGACATATTTAAAAAGCTCCTATAGACATTAGCATTGTGAAAAAAAAATTTGCAATTCTGTTTGCACTCTCTTATTTGGCTTTATAAATAAAACCATTAGTGATGGGCGAATTTTTTGCCAGGCGCGAATTCCCGGCGAATTTGCGCGATTCGCCGCCAGTGAATAAATTCGCGAAACGCCCGTGAAAATTTTCAAAAAAACGGATGCCGGCGTCAAAAACGGGCGCCTGCGTAAAAAAAAAAGGGGGCCGGCGCCAAAAACGGGCGTTGGCGTCAAAAACAAGATGCCGGCGCCGTTTTGCGAATTTCGCGTGAAATTTGCGAATTTTTCGGTGAAGCAAATTCGCCCATCACTAATAACCATGCTCAGGGCAAATATATTCACTTTGAGAACCATGCACAAAGTTTATAAATGAGCCCCACTAATTTTTCTCTTGTGTAAAAATTAAATCGCAGGCTGCATTTGGCAGATTTACGTAAGGAAATTAACTCATTAGGGCATAACAATTATAAAGAATAATTTCACCTTAAATAGCAGAGTTTCTGGAAAAAAAGTAATGATCTCAAAAAAAATAAATAAAAAGTAATCTGAATGTAAATGAAACCAAGAGTAGGAACATAAGTTTAAAAGTGAAAATATTTTGTTATTGTAACAGAACAAACTAAAAAAAGAACGTTAATGTCTTCAATTAGGAGACTAGGAATTCCCTAATGCTGTTTAGACTGAATAAGAACCCAAGACAGTGATTAGGAGAGGAGACAAAGTCAAACAAAGTTGATTAAAAACATATCCATTTATATTGTACTTAGGGCTCCGGCTTGGAATTTATCACTGTCAGCCCTTTTTATAAAGCACTGAATGAAGGCTTTATATTAGACCTCATTATCCGCTCAATGGTGGAGCGAAGACCATGCAAATGATGTCCATCACCAAAGATTTGTTGTTAAAATACTGCAATTTGTCAGCATTTAAATGAACAAATGAGGGACAAAGTGTGAGAGTGAAACGAGCTCCGGGTGGTTCCACTGATAAGACTGAAGGAATGGCACATTTACCACAAAGGAATATTAAAGGAAAATGTTAAAAAACATCAAAATATCAGAACGAAAAAATAAACTGTTAAAAAAACCAATAATTTTACATTTTCATGGCAACTTCGGGTGAATAGGCTGTATTCGAATTGTTCGAATCTAAGTTTTAGCGCATTTGATCGAATTCGAATCTAAGTTTTTTTTAAAAAAAAATATTGAGTCCAAGTGGGTTCTAGGAGGTCCCCCATAGGCTAAAATGGCAGGTTTTAGATGGCTAGTGGTTGAAGTTGAATTTTTAAAGAGGCAGTACATTTCGATATTCGAATTCTTTTTTAAATTCAAATTGAATTAGGACTATTCCCTAATGGAGGTACACAAAAAATAGCCCAAAATTAGATTTTTTTTTTCATTCGAATTTTCCCTTCAACCCTTGATAAATCTGCGCCTAAGTGTAATTCGACTAGGGAATAGTCCAAATTCGATTTGAATTTTAAAAAAATTGAACTTCGAAAGTTTGAAATTTTATTATGTACTGTCCCTTTAAGAATTCAAATTTGATTATTCACCATCTCAAACCTGCTGAATTTGTGTTTTAGGCTATGGAGGACCTCCTATAATCAATTTGGAGTATTTTGTTGGACTTTTGGGGAAAAAAATTTTTTTTAATCTTTTTCTTTGGTGAAAAAACTTGAATCAAATCCAATTGATTTGCAGCTCGCTCCTATTCACCGTTTTTTTTTTAATACATTTTTGATTGGTCGTTTTTTTGTTTTTATTTAGAATTTCGAGTTTATGGGAGTTGATGGGAGTTTTTAGAAACTCCCATAAACTCGAAATTTGACACTTGATAAATCTGCCCCTTAAGTCTGCTATAAAAATAATTTCAACATTTAGGGGCCGATTCATCAAACTCGAGTGAAGGATTCGAAGTAAAAAAACTTCGAATTTCGAAGTGTTTTTTGGGCTACTTCGACCATCGAATGGGCTACTTCGACCTTCGACTACGACTTCGAATCGAAGGATTCGAACTAAAAATCGTTAGACTATTCGACCATTCGATAGTCGAAGTACTGTCTCTTTAAAAAAACTTCGACCCCCTAGTTCGGCAGCTAAAAGCTACCGAAGTCAATGTTAGCCTATGGGGAAGGTCCCCATAGGCTTGCCTAAGTTTTTTTGATCGAAGGATATTCCTTCGATCGTTGGATTAAAATCCTTCGAAACGTTCGATTCGAAGGATTTAATCGTTCGATCGAAGGAATAATCCTTCAATCGTTCGATCGAATTTTCTGCGCTAAATCCTTCGACTTCGATATTCGAAGTCGAAGGATTTTATTTCCTAGTCGAATATCGAGGGTTAATTAACCCTCGATATTCGACCCTTGATGAATCGGCCCCTACATAAAACCAATAAGATTAGTTTCCCTCCAATAAGGATTGCTTATATGTAAGCATCAAGTACAAGGTACAGAAAAAAGGAAATAATATTTAAATATATGAATTATTTCATTAAAATGTAGTCTACGGAAGATGGCCTATGGAACTTTCTCGATGGTTTCTGGATAATGGATTCCATAGCTGTATACAATATACAGGTATGGGACCTGTTATTCAGAATGCTCAGGACCTGGGGTTCTGGATAATAGATTTTCTGTCATTTAAATCTTCAAACCTTAAAGGACCAGTGACATTAAAAAAAAAAAAATTCGTTAGTATACAACGAAAAAAAAACACAAAGACAAATTAAACTTTGAAATCGCTAAGTCTTTAATAAGGAATAACGCTTGCGCTCCCCTTCAGAAAAGGCGATCCGGTGATCCATCGTGCAACACTCTATTTCTCCTCCCTGCCTTCCTTATAGGAGATAGCCAGGGAGGAGAAATCAAGCGCTGCACCAAGGATCGCCGCCCTGTCGCCTTTTCTGAAGAGCAGCACAAGCCGAGTTTCGGTAAGTTATTTCTTAATAAAGACTTAAAGTTTAATTTGTCTTTGTGGTTTTTTTCCCATTGTATACTAACGAATTTTAAAAAAAAATTAAGATGGGTTAAATAACCCAATAGGCTGGTTTTGCTTCCAATAAGGATTAATTATATCTTAGTTGGGATCAAGTACAAGATACTGTTTTATTATTACAGAGAAAAAGGAAATCATTTTTTTTAAAAAAAAATTGGATTATTTGGCTAAAATGGAGTCTATAGGAGACATCCTTTCTGTAGTTTGGAGCTTTTGTGGATGAAGGGTTTCCGGATAACCTGTAATAACCTGTAGTAACCAGTGTTTATTGTCTTTCAAAAAGTTGGAGATTTTTTAAAATTGTATCTGTTTTTTTAAGAGGTTCCCTTCAACTGGAAAAAAAACGATTGTTTACTTTGATTCCATTAATATCTCATTAAAGGGTAATGCCATTTGTCCCTTTGCAGGTGAATGTGCAGCCGTTCTTTCCGCACACTTTCCAAGTGCCACTGGGTTACTCTCCAGTTCTTTAAAGTGGTTTTAATGACTTTCTATTGACTCAGCTCTGTGGAAATCGTCTTGAATCAATTGTTGTACTTGTGTGAAAAGAAGGATTACGGTACAATGGGCGGCAATCAGCTCCTGCCCAAAGTCAGAATATACCCAGCTGTTGATCAGCCCAATTCTTTCATGGATTTCCAGTTTTTTGTAGAGAAAACCTTGGTGGCATGAGCTTGCCATCAATCTCGGCTCCTTGTACAAAGCCTCATTTGCAGGTCTTTTCTTCCTGCACACAACACTTAATGGTGGAGAAGAATTACACAGGCTTAATTAAGTCTGGTCACTTATTCATGGCTCAGTGTGGGTCAATGGGATGTGCAGATGTGCAATGAAATGATGGGGTGATACTCTTGTGAAAAATACAAATCATGGATTTATCCCTATTATTTGTGCCTGACAAACTTATTTAGGGTTTTATTGTTGCTTTCAAAGCCCGTGTGGTGCAGCAGATGGTTACAATGCCTTCTTAGGTTATAACGTTTTGGGAAAAGCTTTTGTTGTGATGAACGTCAATATAATTATTTGCTTCCCATTGGGCTTCCATTGAGAGCCTGGGTGCATGAGCAGGTTTAACGTATTGTTGTGCAACAGGGAGATGGGAAGCCATGAATAGAAATAAGTGACTACAGCCTACTCCTTTAATAGGGTTTGAAAGAGTCACCTTGGAGATCATTTAGCCCATGGAATGACCTGAAAATGTTCTAAAATAGTCTTAATCTTGACCGGCTGCTCTGCCTTCTGTCATGAATTTTCCAGCTAAGTGAGCAGTTCTTCCCATTGATAGAAAAGAGAATTGTTTCTCATAATCGGCAAGTGAAGCATTGACGGGGGAACAAAAAAAACAACTGGTTTGTGAATATATGGCTGGACATTAACGTAGGGCTTCCAGCTCCATCATCTGTTCATTAAGGGTAAAGGGTAAATGACGGATATAGAAATGGGAAAAAGAATTCCCCACTATGGTTTCATTTAGTTGGACGGGGTATGGAAGGTGGAAATTTGGATGGACGTGAACAATAAACAATCTGTCTCTGTGTTCCCAAAAACAATATATATTTTGGCCAAATGTTATCACTTTATCATATCTGTTTGGCTGAGAGATTTCACATCCGCATGGATTACTGGCCACAGAAATCATTAACTTTCTTCCCTTTTATTACAGAATCAAAAGAAATGCGGTGATTCATTAGAATGGGTGTTATAATGGTTTAATAATATCCCCAATTATAATAGCGCAGAGGCTTTAGGTGGCCTTTAGTTCAGAGGGCACTGGTGTTGATTGTGTTTCCCCAGAAGATAGGGAACCCTAACTATTGTAATGCATAAAAGTTGCACAAAGTCGTTGCCTTTTAATTTGGGGATGATCAAATTTATTCAGCAGATTTATCAAGGGTCGAATTTTTAAAGCAAATGGAGTTTTTTTGAACTCCGAAATTCAAATAAAAAAAGACCAATCGAAATTTGTTTAAAAAATCAACGTTTTTTAACTTTGGGTGAATAGGCTGTATTCGAATCATTTCAAATCAAAGTTTTATTGCATTCGATCGAATTTTGAAATGAAGGGGGTTATTTACTAAACTCCGAATGCAAAATCACGAAAAATTGGTGATTTTTCTTTTATAAAATCGGACTTTTAAAAAATCACAAATTTTTCAGGATTTATTAAACTCCGAGGATGAAAAAGTCAGAATCAGAAAATCCAGCCTCTCAGACCTGTCGAGGTTGCTTATAAGTCAATGGGAGTCCCAATGATTTTTTGATGTGCGCTGGGTTTCGTGCATTAACCCGCATTTTTCGGGTGAAAAATCTAAGAATCTTGAAAATTGGATAAAAAAATCATTAAAATCTGATTAAAATGTTATAATAAATAAGCATAAAAAAACCCGACCGGATTTCATCGGAGTTTGTAGCAGAAAATATTGAGAAAAATTTGGACTTTGATAAATATCCCCCTAAGAATTTGCCCCCAAAAACTTAGATTTTTCAAAGTCAATCAAATGACTCCAAATAGGTTCTAGGAGGTCCCCCATTAGCTAAAACAGAAATTAAGCAGGTTTAAAATGGCGAATGGTTGTAGTCGAAGTTTTAAAGAGACAGTACATGATAAATTTCGATATTAGAATAGTCAAATTTTTTCAAATTCGTATCAAATTTTGGCCTATTCGATAGTCGAAGTGCACAAAAATAGCTCGAAATTCAATTTTTTTTTCACTTCAAATTTTCACTTCGACCCTTGATAAATCTGCCCCTAAGTATAAGGGACTGATTAACTAACATTTGGATTTCTATTCTTTCAGGAAACTTTTTTTTTCTAAACAATTGTGTTTTATAAAAATTGTTCTAAACATTGGAAATATATTAAGTATAAAAACCACAAAAAAACTAATACAAAACGCTGGCAATTAAAACCTGTCGAGGTGCTATAGAAGCCCTTGGACCTTTTTTAGCCTTTCAGATTTTAAGAGGTTTTCAGATTTTTTTTTACGCTAGTAATTGTCCCAAAAAAAAAAAAACTAGAGGTATTAGAAGTATTCATATAGGTCAGCAAATCGCTCAGCTTTTTTTTTAATAACTGTCATGCCATTTGTGGTTTTAGAGAAAATAAATTTCATCTTAGTTTCAAAAAGCTTTTCACATTTCAAAAATGTGAAATTTATATATGGGCCTACTTACTAACACTTACTAACAGCACTGTGCAATATGTTGGCGCTCTAAAAATACATTTTAACAATAATTCAAACTTCATTTTTTTCCACGAATCTCCAAAAATTTGTGGCTTTTCTTTATTTCTTTAAAACGTGAGATTTACGGGCATATTTATAATAGGTTGAATTTGTAAAATGTAGAAATTTGAATTAAAAAAGACTAACTGAAATGAAGTCAAAGTTTTTTTTCGGCCGAATAGATCATATCTGAATCGTACGAATCGAAGTAATAGCACATGTGATAGAATTCGGATAAAAGTTTTTCATCAAAAAAAAACTTTTTCAAAGTCCACCAATTAACTACAAATAGTATCTAGGAGGTCCCCCAATAGGCTAAAACAGCAATTTGGCAGGTTTTAGATGGCCAATGGTCAAAGTCAAATTTTAAAAGAGATAGTACATGATAAATTTCGATATTTGAATTTTCAAATTTTTTTCAAATTCGAATCAAATTTGGACTATTCCCTAGTCGAAGTACAAAAAAAGTAGCTTGAAATTAGAATTTTTTAAATTTGAAAATTCACACCGACCTTTGATAAATCTGCCCCTTATTTTAAAAAATACAAAAATTCACAAGGTAAACGTTGCGAGGTGCTATACAAGTAACTTGGAGCTGCACTGATCCTATTGGACCTTTTTAAACCAATTCGGGCTAGGAATTGTCCAAAAACTGCTTTTAAAATTTGGATAAATTCCATGACATTCATGGTTTTAGAGAAAGAGTTTATTTGTGACCTATTTGATAAATAGGCCTCTATGTGTAAAAACCACAAAAAACTCTGATATAAAACTGCGCCAAGTAAAAGTGGTCGAGGTCCCATGAAAGTCAATAATAGGTGCACTGATCCTATTAGACCGTTTTTAATCAATTCGGACTTTTGCAGGTTTTCATATTTTTTTCCCGCTTATTTTCCCACACAACGTTTTTTTTAACGATCTTTATATTCTGATCTTTTAATAACTTGCATGGCCTTTGTGGTTTTAGAGAAATTTAGGGGAATGAAATAAAAGTTGCAAAGAGTAAAACATTTTGCACAAATAGGAATAAAAATTTACATTTCGCAATGCAATATTCTTCCTTCAACTGTTATTGCATAATGAATTTTTTTTTATCATTTTTATTTTCCTTAACTTTACAGAGGTTAACATAGGAAATTAGTTCCAGCTCCAGATTAGACAAAACAGAAGTGATATACAGTTCAATTTGCATTGTGGTAGACTTCCCATGTCATGGTGCATAATGGTCGAATTTCAAAGTAATGGGAGTTTTTTTGAACTCCCATAATTTTGAAATTCGAATAAAAAAAGACCAACCGAAATTTATCAAAAAACTCAGTTTTTTGCGGGTGAATAGGCTGTTTTCGTTCAAATTCGAATCATACGAATCAAAGTAACATTGTATTCGATCAAATTTTTCAACAAAAAAACATTGAATTCTCAAAGTCCACTAATTGACTCTGAATAGGTTCTAGGAGGTCCCCCATAAGCTAAAACAGCAATTCGGCAACTTTTAGAAGTCACATTTTTAAAGAGACAGTACATGATAAATTTCGATATATGAATTTTCACATTTTTTTTCAAATTCGAATCGAAATTGGACTATTCCCTAGTCCCTAGTCAAAATACACAAAAAATAGCTCGAATTTTTTACTTTGAATTTTCAGTTCGACCCTTGATAAATCTGCCCCTTATTATTTATTTCCCCCAATAGAGTTTAATGCTGGTTTCAAAAACTTCTAAAACCACTACATCCAGGGTTGACAGCTGAAATCCAGGATGTCCATGTCGTAGGGGATTTTGGGATTTTGCAGACTAAATTAATGTTGTCACATGGGTATTGAATTGGGGATTGACAGATAAAAAAGGTTAAATGCACAGTTACATTATACATGGTCTTGTATGTAGGTTGTTATAGTTACACGTGTTTATTTAACAAATAAGATGGTATTTTGATTTCCATCTAAAGACAAAACCTAACACTGGGGGTGTTTGACTGAAACATTATCTTGTGAAACATTATCTTGTGGTCTGGGAGGCTGGCAACCACATCGTAGTTTGGGGTTAGCCAAACAAAACGATATTTTAGTGTAATGTTGATAACTTTGAGCAAACGGCAATTACTGTATGACATGTGGGACAAAGTTTATGATTTCTAGAAGTGTAGCAACGAGGAATGAAATCAGGAAGCCCAGGGACTTCTTTCTCCCAACAGAAAATGATGTTGGATATTTAGAGAGAAAAAAACCTTTCTGTTGGGCACAATTTGCGTAGCCGTGTCTTGGCACAAGCCTGTGTTCCGCTGGTAATTGCATTATCTTGCTGTTTAATCATTTCATAATGATTTGTGGCTTTACATTGCTTGAACTGGATTTTAAAGGAAAAGTGTGTATTTTGATCCAAATGCATTGAAATATGGTAGGTACCCGGACTATATGTGCAGCCTGTGAAGTGCCTGAGCAAGTGCTGCCATGTACATAGGGGCAGATTTATCAAGGGTCGAATTTCGAGTTCATGGGAGTTTGTATAAACAGTGTATGTAATAAAACATCGGGAAAAGCTGTTATTTTATATCATTAAAAAAAAAATACCTTTAAAGGGCATGTAAAGTCTAAAATAGAATAAGGCTAGAAATGCTGTATTTTGTATACTAAATATAAACATGAACTTACTGCACCACAAGTCTAATTAAACAAATGATTTATGCTTTCAAAGTTGGCTACAGGGGGTCACCATCTTGTAACTTTGTTATACATCTTTGCAAGACCAAGACTGTGCACATGCTCAGTGTGATCTGGGCTGCTTAGGGATCGTCATAAACAAAGCTGCTTGAGTTCTGCATGGCTGGGAAGTAAGGCGGGGGCTCCCCCTGCTGTTCATAAGTATGATTGTTTCCCTGCAGAGCAGTTAGGGACCGTCTGACAATTCCTATCCACAGCAGTAAATGAAGGGAGAATTTCACTACATACAGTCAGGTTTCTTATAAAAACAGTACACATTTTTTAATTAAAGTATATTGGAGATAGGTTTCTTTTTCATTAAAGAAAGTAAAAATGGGATTTTATTTTTTTTTTGCCTTTACATGCCCTTTAAGGAGGTCTAAAAAAATCTTACACTAAACATGTATTGCCACTGTACCATCCTTCTATGGGGCAGATTCACATTTTGCGCACATCGCACCACTTCGCCAGGTGCAAATTTGCTACCACTACGCTAATTCACTAATATGCAAAGTTGTGTCTTGGGCGACGAACGCTGTCGACTTTTTGCTAGCTTTACTTCGGCCGTGCAAGCATTTCATAGCAAGGATGCGCTTGTGGTCTTGCGCTTAGGTCAATTTGCATAGGGCGGGTGATTTAAAGTTGTATGGTCGTCTTTATTATAAATGTTGGTGCAAATGCTTGAAGTTACCACTTTTTTATTACAAATGTCCAGGGAACCTTAATAAAGACAAGAGAGTTAATATAATGCCCTACACATGAGCCCACTGTAAAATGAATGTTCTATATGCTATGAAATGTCTGGAGAAAACCGGTTACCCAAAAAAAGTTAAGTCAAGACTTTTGCAGGCAATTCTGCTTCAAAAAAGGAAAAGTCGCCAGCGTTTTTGGAACTTTAATGCATTTTCAGCTCACAGGATATGATGTAAGTGACAGAAGATTAAGGAGGATGTAGCTTCTTCTTACCACTGCGTCTGGTCTGAGGTGTCAAAGTCAACTCTGGCAAAAGGGGTAATGTTCAGTACAATCCGCACTTTACTGAATTTGCGGAGTAACGACCTTTAGCCAGAGCGAAAAGCCACCTGGCGATAGAGTGTGAACGAATGCTAGCGACGGTCTCTTTCACTAGCGAATTGCTGATGTCACTTGGATGGTCACGCTGGCGAAAAGTTGCTAACCTTAGTCACTTCGCCTTTTATTGAATCTGCCCCTATGAGTTCTGAAGGTATTCATACATGGAACTGCCACTGTGCCATCCTTCTATGAGTTCTGGGGATATTATACATGAAATTCTCCCACTATTATGTGCAGAGGGGGCCCTGAAAAACATTTTGCAGGGGGGCCCTAGCATCGCCGCTGATCTGGAAATTTATGTATTTGCATAAAAGTATTTTTGTTTTTTTAAATAAAGGAATATTTTAACCTGAACCTTTAACGACGTGAAGTCTAAACCTTATTGCAAAATAAAATTTTCTGCAAATGAATTGAAATAATTGAAGTTGGATCAAGGCTCATCTTAAATCTCTGACCTGTAATCCTGGTAAATGATCATGGGGGTGAACAATTGACAAAGCCACAACCTGAGAATGTGGAGTGAACTGGGGAGAGAGCAATGAAGGAAGTTAATGCGTAACTGGGCGTAACAGAGAGTCAACCTAATCCGTGAGAACCACTTATGTGATAATTGGCCGAGCTCAATATTCTCCACTCTGTAAAACATTGTCCTTGTCTTGTCTTTCAGCACAGGAACAGGTTAGTTTGCAGCAACCTGAAATAAATACTCGCCGTACAGAGAGAGAGAGCCTAGCGGAGAGGGAAGGAGTTCAGGTGGAAATTATTACATTTATCAAACAACAATAAAGAGTTGCAGGTAACTTTATATTGGTTGGAGCCTGCACCGATTCTGTGGAATATGTTAATACATGAAAGGTCTGTGCTTACACACTCTCTGGAAAGGGCCAGAGTCCGATATTAAAGGGATACTGTCATGGGGGGAAAAATTTTTTCAAAATGAATCAGTTAATAGTGTTGCTCCAGCAGAATTCTGCACTGAAATCCATTTCTCAAATGAATAAACAGATTTTTTTATATTCAATTTTGAAATCTGACATGGGGCTAGACATTTTGTTAATTTCCCAGCTGCCCCATGTCATGTGACCTTTAAATTAAAGTGGACCTGTCACCCAGACACAGAAATCTGTATAATAAAAGTAATTTTCAAATTAAACATGAAATCAAATTTCGTTTTTTTATTAAAGCATTCATAGCTGTTGTAAGCACATTTGAAAATCTCAGCTGTCAATCAAATATTGTCTGCCCCTCCTCTATGCCTTAGGCAATTACTTTCACTTTCCATTCAGCACTTCCTACATGTCACCGAAAAATTTGAGTTGAATTTGAGTTTTGCCATTTCAAAGCGAAATAGGAGAAATTCGCCCATCACTAATGGCCAGCTTTAGACCATGAACCACTATAGTTTCCAGTAATAGGATTATAACACAGTAAGGGGTCTTTGGAGTGATAAGGAATAAGGAATTGTGCACGACCAGACTGCCTTAAAGTAGTCATAAGTTGGCCATAGACGCAAGGATGCGATCGTACGAATCATCGAACGCTCGGACTTCCCCATCTCCCGACCTGCCACTAACCATTGCGAACAATTAAAGTACAAAAGAACAGATCAGCCCGATGTTCTGCCCCTGACAGCAATCGTACGAAAGTTATGTCCGACCAAAGCTGGTGACAGTCTCCCTCTGAAAATCGTACGTTCGGCAATATGCAGAGATATTACCCGCAGCCGA
Organism: Xenopus laevis; assembly: GCF_017654675.1. Lineage (NCBI taxonomy): Eukaryota > Metazoa > Chordata > Amphibia > Anura > Pipidae > Xenopus > Xenopus laevis. Next base: position 5,532,072 of record NC_054380.1, read on the forward strand.
CAGAAATATTTTAACCTGTCCGATCGACCAAACGACCGATCTCCGCTGGACGAAAAATGTCGGGACTCTCTACACATGGTCCGAAAATCTTATGGATTCGTACGATCAGATCTTTGCGTCTATGGCCAGCTATACACAGGAACACCATCTTTATATTGCCAAACTACTGATTTCAGGACAATTTCATAAAATTGAGTCATTTTTGGAAAACTGACCAGGCAGTGATGACGGATAGAATGACAATATTGTCCTAAAAACTGATTAGATTAAAATTGTGGAAGATGGAAATGATGAAATCCGTCCTGGCATTGTGATTTAAATGTAAATAAATGCATCCCTGGAATGCGATCCTGTATTTATCAAGGAAAATGTTGCAACAGCGATGGTTGGACATGTCTGACGGGACCGGCATTCCCTTTACTTCGGCTGCCTGGTTTATATCTGCTTAACATTTGTTCTTCAACTTGCAGAATAAAAAATAGTTGATACAAGGGTCAGCTTTATAATTCATACATTCTTGATCCGCTGGATTCCTTTTTATCTATAGATAAAGTGCTGTAGATAAGGAATCCTAACAAATTGAGCAATGCAGACGCACAGCAGTGTGTTGACTGGAATTGCGGCATTTTAAGGAATATTATATCGCTGAAACTATTTGTTTGGATAATGTTTGGCCAAGACTGTGCCCATTAAATATCTGCTGTCACCAACAGCTGTGCAAATGCAAATATGTCTGGGATTAAACAGCAATACAAGGTATAGTAAGGGAAGTCACTCGTTCATTCAGTTACTATAAAACATTTACTATGTGTATGTGATGGCATGTTAGAGGATTGCACCCTTAGAACCCAGACACAACTAATTGATTTTGTACCCGCAGCAAATGCACCTTGCACTGGATTGAGCAAGGAGCACACAATTAGAAGGGAGTCTGGTGTGGTTTATTACTGTGCATGTAACTACTGTATTAAAATAGACTAGAATTTTATCTTAGCATTTAGCAGGCAATAACTTTAAATAGGGTTGCCACCTGTCTGGATTCCACCCATATTTCCAAATTAGGAAATCCGGACAGGATATTGAAAACAATGACATGGAGATGAACCAATCGCTGATCGCCACACAGGGCCGCCATCAGAAATCACGGGGCCCCCGTACAGCAAAATTTTCTGGGCCCCGCCCACCCCAGATCTCGCCCACACAACCGTAAAAAGTCCACACAGACACCACCACTAAAAACGGTAAACCCCCTCACTTGCAAGTTATAAAAAGCCATTGCTGGTTAGGGTCCCCTTATAATTAAAAAAAAAAATTGGCGACCAGGGTACCACATAAAAGTTTTTAAAAAACATTAGCGGTCAGGGCCCCCCTACAAGTTAAAAAAAAAAATCATTGGTGGTTAGCGCCCATAAATAAAAAATTGTGCCAGGGCACACCATAAAGTTTTTACAAAAACATTGGTGTTCAGGGCCCCCTACAAGTTTAAAAAAATCATTGGTGTTCAGGGGCCCACTTATAAATAAAAAAAATTGTGCCAGGGCCCCCCCATAAACATTGGTGGTCAGGGCCCCCCCATAAACATTGGTGGTCAGGGCCCCCCCATAAACATTGGTGGTCAGGGCCCCATAGAATATGTTTAAAAATCATTGGTGGCCAGGGGTTCGATAAAAAAAAACATTGGTATTCAGTGGAACTTTTACCTTAGGTTCTTCTTCAGCTTCGGTTGTGGGATATAGGTGGTACAGTTGGAGAGGCCTTTTGCTGGAGCCTTGTAAGCAAAAACGGCATGCACATGGTTTCTTATATCATAGGGAGCCCATATGTTATTCTACTGGGGAGAAATAGTTAGGCTTATGATGGTAGCCCTAATTATGACATGGGAGCACTTATTGTAGGGGGATCGTACTCTCCTGAAATTAAAAGGAAATTGGTGTATGTAAGTCCCTTGCTGCAATCAAAACCTTGAATTGTGCTGCCATGCTAGTGCCCATTGGCTCCTCCTGCTGCTCAGTGTCACTCAGCAACAAGCGCTTCTTTGCACAGATGGAGGGGGAGGACACTCGTTCTGTTAGGGCCCGCCCGCCTCCCGTGATTCTGTTAGGGCCCGCCCGCCTCTCGCCCTGTTCTTATGTTACCAGCCCTCCTGTTTATTGACTTGCGCTGCTGGCATTAGGCACATGCGGCTTCGCAAAAAAGATTCTGTCGCTCATTGGTTAGAGCTTCACATAGAGTTGTAACCCGAGCCACTGCCTTAGAGCCCATCACATGCTGATCACAGCCGGACATTGCAAAAGTCTTCAGCGTGGCTTCGAGTCTTTAGCGCCGCATTAACTTTTTCAGCACAGCCGGGCCCCCCCTTTAGCCCCGGGCCCGGTACAGCTGTACCCCCTGTGCCCCCCTGATGGCGGCCCTGTCGCCACATCATCAGTGCTGCCCGTGATGTCACCGGCCTTGCCTCCGGCATCACCCGTCCTGCCTCCTCCCTGCCCCCTTGCACGTTTTCCAGCCCCAAAAAAGTGGCCGAACCCCCGAATCCTTTGTGAAAGCTTTGGCCGAATACCGAACTGAATCCGGGGTGGGAAGGGGAAAAATGTTTTACGTCCTTGTTTTGTGACGAAAAGTCACATGATTTCCCTCTCCACCATTAATTTGCATATGCAAATTAGGATTCAGATTCGGTTCAGCCGGGCAGAAGGATTCGGCCGAATCCAAATCCTGCTGAAAAAGGCCAAATCCTGAACCGAATCCTGGATTCAGTGCATCCCTAATTTCCAGTCTAATCATCTGGCAGGGCTTAGTTGCCCTGAAAGACCTTTATTCATCAAAATTCTTAAATACATATATTATGCATTGCAAGAACACAGAAATAAATGCAATGCACTTGCCAATAATGCCACTGTTTTAGGGTAAGGGCACACCTGGAGATTCAGGTAGATTTAGTCGACTAATCGCCTCTTCTTTGGGGGGCGACTAATCTCCCCGAACTGCTTCCCTGTGTCTTCCATCTGCTTCAATGAAAAAACGCCTGCGCCAATGCACTCGATTGGGGGCGATATCGGAAATCAAAGCGCCGCGAGTGCATTGGCACAGGTGTTTTTTCATTGAAGCAGACGGAAGACACGGGAAAGCAGTTCGGGGAGATTAGTCGCCCCAAAGAAGAGACGATTAGTCGTCGGGCTACTATATCTCCCCAAAACGCCCTGTGTGGCCTGACCCTAAATGCTTTGGGTGTAAATATTATTTTAGAATTCAATTTTATTTCTAGAATGTGTAAATCTAATGAAGCCGCTGTGTTGCACAAGTGACAAATAAAACAGTAATGGGCACAAATGTGTCATTGTCTTGATTAACTTCACGTGGAGCCAGACAGTAATCGGATCATCTTGGACAAAAGTATAAATATCTTTCAACTTGCTCATCACTGAGACAATGAGTAAATAAACACTGTCCACCAAGCAGACAAGGCTGTCAGTCCAATGAGAATGTTCAAATTCAATTGCACTTCGTATATTTCTACCAAGAGTATCCGCCTGTCCAAGCTCCGGGAGTAACAGTATTTAGACACAATTATATTGCAGTCAAACACTAATCCCTCCTGTCTATTATCAGCTTCTTTCATGTTTGATTTGTGTTCAGGTTTATTCCGTTTTCTGGAAGGAGACTATCACTAAGAACTGATAATGCGGACACATTTTCCTGGAGTGAGGGTCCTATTGTTTTTAGTTACAGTACAGCATATGTCCTCTTCATGTCCGCTGTTTAATAGATATCAAAGCAATTTTCTAATAGTACTGAATGAACGATCAAAAATGAGGGGCATTCGCAAATGGCTTAATGGAATAAAAAAAAAACGGTAATATGTCTCTTAAGTAAATGTTGGGTATTAAGATTAAGCCTTTCTCTCTTTATAGCTTTGTTATGGCTTTGTGATAAGAATCTATATCTCCCCCAAGATAAGGAAAGACCACCACCATGTTATATCTTCAAAGCAAAGCCAACTGCATTATTCCACTGTGTGAAAGGATATGACTGTCAGAGAGGTGCCAGCCATTGTCATAGGGGAATTTCTCAGCATCAAAGGGAAAACATTAGCATTCTATAGATGTCCAGCCATGATTGCCCCCGTTTTAGGGCTATATACAGTATATATTAGTGATGGGCGAATTTATTCGCAAGGCGCAAATTCGCAGCAAATTCGTACGATTCACCGCCAGCAAATAAATTCGCAAAACGCCCGTGAAAATTCGCCGCAAAAATTCGCAGGCGTCAAAAAAAAATTCGCTGGCGTCGAAAAAAACGGACGCCGGCGTCAAAAATGGGCGCCGGCGCTGTTTCGCAAATTCGCCCATCACTAGTATATATATGTATATATATGGTCCAATGAGGGCAAATTTCCTTTTTTGACTAATGGAGGGGGGACTCAAAAAGATGACAGAATCTAAAATAGAAAATATTTAAAGGAGTTTGCCACACAAAAACAATTTTTCTCAGAATGCAGCCATATGATTCAATATTAAGGTCCTACTGGCAGGTCATTGGGTGACCCTTCAGCTGATCACTCTGCCCGATAATCGTTTTATATCCTGATATCCCACTAAAGCCTTTGGTCTGTCTCTGACATCTGCTTGTCTGTCCTGACCCATTCAATCTCAGACTAGGATTCTGGGCCCATTAAGAGTGTCACCATAAGGGCCTACCACCCCTAGCCAGCACTATCCTCCTGGGCTGGTGGCTCTCACAGCAGGGGTTTGGGGGTCCACATACTCTGGCCATCAGTGAGGGAGGAAGACATCAATCCTGGGTCAGGTTTTCTCCTGCTGCTCCTCTGGCCCAGACAAACCCTGGACTCGTTGCTTGTATCCAGACTGAGACTGTATAATCCTTTGTGTTTCTTGGACTTTTTCAGCATTGCTCTGTGCTCTTTTAATCCTGCCTATGTCTATTTTCTGCATCTGCCTCTGCTAAATCTTTCTTAGACCGGTCTATCTGCCTCTGTGCCAGTTCAGCTTTATCTTTGGTCCTCACTAAGCCCTTAAATGGACCAGGGGCTCCTGGTGGAAAGTTAAGGCTCCTAGTTGCCAAGACAAGCAAATTTGCAGACTACTGAACATTTTGGGAAGTTGCATAGAATTATATTTTCTTTCATTTTGCAAATACTGATTTGGGTAGAGACTCCTTTGCACTGTACTTAGATAAGGAACATCCTTCTTAATGTGGCCATACACCTGAAGATCTTCTTTGGCCTAGGTGGTAGGTCATATCAGACTGATTTTGTTTTGTGGCCTTCATGGCAAGTCATCTACTGTCCAATGAGGACTTTCTATTTGACTGAGCCCTAAATATATATTGGACAGGTCAATAAGCTGCCAACTGCCAATTTACGTACTTTGTAAATCCAGATTTAAAGTGTAAGGAAACTGTGCCCCTAGTGCTGGAATAAGCATGTAATGCTGCATCATGTGTGTTTGGTTGTACTGTGCAATACTGTTAGAAGAAAGTATCTCTTCAATTTGGGAGTAATCATGTCTTACTCAATACAAGCCATGTTTTCTTTCCTATTATGGGTCAGTAGGTTAATTGCTCTTTGAACAATCTGGAATATGAAGACACTTTTCATCTGTATCTCTTGGAGAACCAAAGACACAAACATTATAAAATGGATTAACCTACAAGGTTTTTTCTCGACACGTAGCCACGCCTCAATTCAGAAGAAGGACAGAAGTATCATAATGAAAAGAAGTTCTGGGAAAAAAAAAAAATGACAATAAAAATATGTTCGTATAACGTCAAAGGCCTAAACAATCCACAAAAGCGGTCCCAAATTTTACAGGAGATGCAAGCAAAACATATAGATATTGCTCTGATTCAAGAAACTCATTTCAAAACTTCGCATAGACCAATAATAAAAAGTAAATATTATACGACATGGGTATTAAGCGACAACCCATTAGGGAAATCGAAAGGAGTAGCGATAACTATACACAGGAAACTTGTACATAAAATTATAGACAAAAGGATTGACCCCCAAGGCAGATATATAATAATAAAGTTAAACATTCAAGGTAAACAATATACAGTGGTAAATCTCTATAGCCCGAATATAAAACAGATTCCATTTATAACAGCTGTTCTGAACAAGTTAACAGGATGGGCAGAAGGCCCAGTCATTGTAGGAGGAGACCTGAATATAACACTGGACCCCAAAATAGATACAACAACAGGCAAAACTTCAATATCTCTACAAGCACACAAGACATTAAAAAAGAAACTACACTTGGAAAAATTAGTGGATGTATGGAGGATACAACATCCTAGAGATAAAGATTTCACGTTTTTCTCACACATCCACAATACATATAGTAGAATTGATTATTTACTGATATCACATCACATGCTAGAACAAACAATAAGATCAGAGATCGGGAATATAACTATATCAGATCATGCTCCAATTTATATAACTCTGGAAGAAGATAAGATAAAGAAACAACAGGGTTCATGGAGATTAAATGAATCACTACTTAGGGACCCACTTTGCCTAGAAGACTTAGAAAAGACGATTCAAGACTTTCAATGTACTCACGAAAATGATCCGACATCAGAATTAACTAAATGGGAAACATTAAAGTGCGTACTCCGAGGGACTCTGATCAAACATGGGGCAAGAATTAAAAAGGAAAAAACTAACAAAATAGAGAAGATATTAAATGACATAAATGATGCGGAGCAACAACATAAAATTTCAAGAGATAAAGAAGAATATGGAAGATTAACAAGACTGAGACAACAATTAAAAGATGAACTGGAAAAAAAATATCAATATCAAATATTAATATGTAAGAAACAATTCTATGAACACGGCAACAAAAGTGGGAAACTATTAGCCAGAGCATTAAAGGGTAAACAAGCATTAGCTTATATTCCCATGATAAAAAATAGGACAGGGGAATTAAGCCACACCACAACAGAAATAGGAAAGACGTTCCACAATTACTACACCTCGCTATATAATCTGGAAGTGAAAGAAGGGGAACACGAGACAGCAAAACTGAATGAATACGTGAAGGAGACGGGTCTACCACAACTGATGAGAGATGAGATAACAAAATTAGAACAACCATTTACAAAAGAAGAATTAGATCAGACAATTAAACAATCACAGGTGGGTAAAAGTCCAGGCCCAGACGGCTTCACAATGGCGTTCTATAAGAGCCTATTAAATCTGAGATCAAACATGCTTCAAGCTTTCAACGAAATTGAGAAGAGATCCAGACCTTCAAAAGCACTACTTGAAGCGCATATAGCAGTTATCCCTAAACCTGGCAAAGATCCGACACAATGCGCAAGTTATAGACCCATATCGCTACTCAACGAAGATATAAAAATATACGCTAAAATGCTAGCCCAGAGACTCCAAGTTATACTTCCGAGGTTAATACACAAGGACCAAGTGGGGTTTATACATGGAAGAGAGGGGAGAGACAATGTATTAAAGACGTTTACATTAATAGAACAAATGCTATCTAGAAAAGAAGAGGCTTTGATAATATCTACAGACGCTGAAAAGGCCTTCGATAGAGTCTCATGGGCCTTCCTAGAATCTACCTTGAGGCAAATAGGCCTAGGAGAGACGGCCTTAGCAAGGATAATGTTTTTGTATACAAACCCAACAGCCAGAATAAAGATAAATGGAACACTAACTGACCCATTCCAAATAAGCAACGGGACTAGACAAGGATGTCCCCTCTCACCATTACTATACGTATTAACAATGGAACATCTTTCTAGAGCAATAAGGGAAAACCCCAATATAAAAGGATTTTCTCTGGCCAAAAGGCAATTCAAGACGGCATGTTATGCAGATGATCTATTACTGTATATAACCCAACCAAAATCCTCATTACCAGTAGTAATGGGAGAAATACAGCGATTCGGAGAACACAGTAATTTCAAAATAAATACGTCTAAATCAGAAGCAATGCCGTTAATAGTACAAGCATCCACTCTAAGAGAATTAAAAACCAATTTCCCATTTAAGTGGGTACAATCATATATCAAATATTTGGGAGTCAAAGTTCCAAAAGAGCTGGAAGAGGCGTATATCTTGAACTACAATACCCTTTTACATCAGATAAAAAAAGATCTAGAAGACTGGAGTAAAATTAAGTTCTCTTGGTTTGGAAAGATAGGAATAGTTAAGATGAACGTTCTCCCTAGATTTCTGTACTTGATGCAAACTCTACCATGTAGGATCCCGGGCTCATTTTTCAAGGAAACTCAGAGAATGTTCGCTAAATTTCTGGGAGGGACTAAGACAAATAGGCTCTCAGCGAAAATATTAAATAGGCCTAAAGAAAAAGGAGGGCTAGGACTGCCAGACTTAAGAATTTATTCACAAGCAATAACAATGTCTAGGATTCTAGACTGGCAGCACCAAAAAGACACCAAGGATTGGGTTGAAATTGAACAATTAATTACTAAGACGACTATGGCAGGCCTCCCATGGATACCAAAAGCAAGTCGACAAAATATAGATAAACATCCAATAATAGCCCGAAATCTTCTAAAACAATGGGACCAAATGACAAGACAGTACAAGGACTTAATATATTACGACGGCTTATCGATACCAATCACTGGGAACCCCAGATTTCCACCAGGCAATGTTATAGGAGGATTCCTCATACAAACAGAAGGGAGATGTACAAGAGCAGTAGAAATAATAGATGATAGAGGATTAAAACCCCTCAATGAACTTATAGCCCTGGAAGAACAAAAACCACAACACAGATACCAATATAGGCAACTGACACACTGGTATGAAAAAGAGTTGAAGAACAAGATCAATCTGCATAATACCACATCCTTTGAAAACTTGATACATAAGAAGATACCACCAGAACATAATATATCGAAAGGAGTTAAGATACTAAATGAGCTGAAATATAAAGACAGCCCTGGATTTACTATACAATGGGAGAAAGAACTAGGAAGAACTCTCACAGACAGTGAATGGCAGAAAACATTTGCCCTAGCTCATAAAATGAGCATAGCATCTAAGCTCCAGGAAACAAATTATAAAATTCTTTCAAGATGGTACATGTACCCAACAAAACTGAAAAAAATGTTTCCAACTACCTCAGACCTATGTTGGAGATGTAAAAAAGATAAAGGAACTATGCTACATATATGGTGGACATGCCCTAACATCAGAAACTACTGGGAACAAATTAAGACATATATATCACAAGTAATTAAGATAGACTTACCAGATACACCTGAGGTGTGGCTTTTGTCGATTCTACCAGGATCTATAAGAAAAATAAAGAAAAGCTTCATGAGACATGCAATACAAGCGGCCCGAGCAGTGATCCCCAGGAGATGGAAATCTGAACATCCCCCTCTGGTGAGGGAATGGGTATTGGAAGTGGAGGCTATGAGGAAAATTGAAGAAATAATTGCACATGCCAATAGGAGTCAAGAGAAATATATGGAAACATGGGCGCTATGGATGATAAATAAGGAGTCAAAAGAATATGAGAAAATACTATCGGGATACAACGGATAAAATGTAGTGGCTACGTGTCATAACATCACTTTTTTTTTTTTTTTTTTTTTTTCTTCTTCCCTTTCCTTCTTCTCTTCTCTCTTTGTCTACGGGTTTCTGTTGACAAATCTTATGTATGTAATGCATATAAAAATACAGTAAAAGCCAAGACGAAAGATGGTTTATATATGTATGATTTGAACTAAAATGTAAAGACAATGATGAAAATCTGTGATATGGACAAATCTTTTACTTTATAAAAATAAAATAAAAAAAAAAAAAAAAAAAAAAAATAAAATGGATTAAAGTAAACAATGTGTAAAGTACATTGCTTTGTAGGCTTTTTGGAAATTCTGCAAATGCTGTACTATCTCTTTGTAACTTCATTCATTTTACACATTGATTTTTTTTGCTGATATCATGTGAAATGGAGGAAAATGACTGTGATTGTTCGGGGATTAGAAGTTTGCTGGCGCACCACACACAAGTAATGTTTATGTTTAAGAGCTGATTAGGACCGGAGTGCTGATTAGTCATGAAATATTTATGAAAACAAAAAAAAAATAAAAGTTGACATTTCTACAGCAAAAAACTTTTTCACCATTTTCAGTATTATTTAGGTTCCCATTACTGAAATTACATTAATTTGAGTTATTTTGCTACATCCAATAATTATAAGAAAAGCATTTTGGGTCTCTCCTCTTTTGCATGCAAAACAGAAGGAATTCTGGGATTGAGACCATGTGTTGTTCACAAAATGTTGTGGGCAAACTTTAACCCTTTAATCGATATGATATTTTATGAAAGTGAAAATGTCCTCTTCCCAGAATTCTATTTCTGCCGATTACTACCATGTCATAATAATACAAATTCCGCCTGCTCCATTACTAACAAATACAACTATTTTGTTTGTATCTGTCCACTGGGAATGTAATTATCTTCCTCACAAGATCCAAACATGGAGTAGCTTCAATTTCCCTGTTTGCCTTGTTTAGTTCAAGAACTAACAAAACCCCATACAATTTCCATGGCTAAATTTGAAGGCAAAATTTTTAGTACAATCCCTATTCATTTTACTTTATGCTGCCAAACAATCTAAACATATAAAATGATACAGTACTGTGCCAGTCAGGTGATTATGTTCCCCTGATCTTTTGTCATTGTATCTAATTTATGATTACCATTTACCAACTGCACATCTGCCAATGGTTCAAGATCAGTTATCACTAGTGATGGGCGAATTTATTCGCCAGGCGCGAATTCGCGGCGAATTTGCGCGATTCGCGCCGAGCGAATAAATTCGCGAAACGCCCGCGAAAATTCGCGGTAAAAATTCGCCGGCGTCAAAAAAAAAATTTTCCGAAAAAAGTCGCCGGCGCCAAAAACGGGCGCCGGCGTCGGAAAAACGGGCGCCGGCGTCAAAAACGGGCGCCGGCGTCAAAAACGAGACGCCGGCGCCGTTTCGCGAATTTTTCGCCGTTTCGCGAATTTCGCGCGAAATTCGCGCATTTTTCGGCGAAGCGAAACGGCGCAAATTCGCCCATCACTAGTTATCACTCTGAACCAAGACCACCAAACTTCTTCAAGAAAATGTGACAATGAAAACATGGCTCAAGCTCCATGCTAATTTCAAGTGACTGAGCCACCTTGAATTCAAGGCTGGAGAAACGGTTTGGATATCCTCTGCTAATCTGACATTGTTTTGTCCAAGGAAGAAGCTTGACCGGCACCTTTCTGGCCTGTCCCTTCATTGAGTTACCTATGAATTACCTGCTCCCTACCAGATTAAGTTCAGCAATTCAGGAACTCTTTTCAGCTTGTGTTTCTTCTTCTTCTTCTGCAACATTCATCATCAATAAACAATAGAAATTCCCAGTAGAAAAGATTTTAAATTCCACACGGAAGGCAAGTCTGTTACATTACATTATTCAGTGGAAGGACCAAGGTTCACACAACAACTGAGACTGAGTCTGTTTAAAATCTTAATGCCCCCAGGTTAACATAACTGAGTATTGAGACAATCCTTAGTATCCATGAACTCAATGACCACTCATTAGGTAGTTTGCCTTTCCTATGATCGCACAAAGTAATAGTGAGTTGCATCTGTCCTTGAGGTGCTCGGTATTAGTGTTAATACATACCTGTACTCAAGTTACAGTGGTAAAATATGCTAGCAGTGAATTTGATTTATGTGCCCAGGGTTCTAGGTATATTAGGACACTAGATGCCATCTTTTTCAGATAGTCTTTCTAGCTTTGTTGTTTGGCCTGCACCCAGACCTCTCCTTGTCTATCACCTTCCCTTTGACTGATTTATCATTTACAAACTTTTGCTGCCAACTTTGACCTGGAACCATCTGCCTACTCTTTTCATTTTCATCTTATCCTATGTCCTGACATTTTTTGGAATACCAGCCCCACACGTTATAATATCAGCCCCCTGTTATAATCTTCAGGTGGGTTAGTCTGAAGTGCAGCTATTGGCTCCTTTCTGTGACAGTACAAGTATGGGACCTGTCATCCAGCTCAAGACCTTGGGTTTTATCCATACCTTAAAGGGATACTGTCATGGGAAAAAAAAATTTTTTCAAAATGAATCCATTAATAGTGCTGCTCCAGCAGAATTCTGAATTGAATTTTTATATTCAATTTTGAAATCTGACATGGGGCTAGACATTTTGTCAATTTCCCAGCTGCCCCTGGTCATGTGACTTGTGCTCTGATAAACTTCAATCACTCTTTACTGCTGTACTGCAAGTTGGAGTTATATCACCCCCTCCCTTTTCCCCCCCCAGCAACCAAACAAAAGAACAATGGGAAGGTAACCAGATAACAGCTTCCTAACACAAGATAACAGCTGCCTGGTAGATCTAAGAACAACACTCAATTGTAAAAACCCATGTCCCACTGAGACACATTCAGTTACATTGAGAAGGAAAAACAGCAGCCTGCCAGAAAGCATTTCTCTCCTAAAGTGCAGGCACAAGTCACATGACCAGGGGCAGCTGGGAAATTGACAAAATGTCTAGCCCCATGTCAGATTTCAAAATTGAATATAAAAAAATGTGTTTGCTCTTTTGAGAAATGGATTTCAGTGCAGAATTCTGCTGATTCATTTTGGAAATTTTTTTTTTTCCCATGACAGTTTCCCTTTAAGTCTGCTAAAAAAAATGATTTCAACACTATATAAACCCAATTGGACTGTTTTCTCCCCATTAGGGATTTATTATAACTCAGATTGGATCAAGTACAAGGTTATTGTTATTACAGAGGAAAAGAAAATTTTCATTATAATGGAGTCCATGGGAGATAGCCTTCTTGTAATTTTGAGTTTTCTGGATAGTGAGTTTCTAAATAACAAATCCCATCCCCATATAAGTTTATTCGTGTTTGTTGGTATTCATTCATGAAAAGCTCTCTTAGGGTACCATCCAGGTATCTCACAGAAGTTGGTATAATGACTTTGTCATTAAAAGAATTACTCTTTTCTTTTACCACCATTCAGATGTATAGTTTACTGGTGTCCTAAATATTATTATTCTGTTGGATGATTCAATTTGACCAGAATATGACTTTCTTACAGATGGCTTAACTTTCCCCTCTAAAATACAACAAAAAATAGTTCATGGATATCCCCAACTTCCTGTGACAAACCAGCCTAACTCATCACCCATACTAGACTTTGTTTACATTTAGACAAAGAGTTGATGATAAAACTAAGCAACTTTAGTCGGTACAAAGGGCAATATTGCTGAAGAACTTTATTGAGTCATTAACATCATTAAAGAGACATGATGTTATATAAAAAAAAATCAAATTGTAGCCCTCCAAACCAAAATACCCCAATCTAAGACAGAAAACATACAAAAGTGCAGTTTGCATCATAATGCAGCCTTTAACCATAACTAGGTATCTTACCCTTGTTATTTACAGATTTTTTTATGGCTTTGTCTTAACAATCTGCACATTTCTCATCTTGCGAGATTTTCTTGAGAACATGCTGAATCATAATTTTCTCATTTATGGGGCAAAAGTAAAGCAGTTCAGGACAAATTTAATAAGGTGACTGTAATTCAAATCACAATCGACTTGTCTACTGCTAATAATATGAAATGAATTATATTCCTCCAGACAGCTGAAAAAGAAAAAACAAAGTGAATTTATATTTATACAATTTAAGAAAAAAAATGGGAAAGGCATTTATTGCTAGACAAGAATATAGACAGTTAAACCCAAGATTTTTTTTTTAATTTTTATAATTTAATTGCAATATTGTAGAAATGTAAGATACATATGTATGTATGTGCAGTTGAGTAATGAAAACAATAGATATTTGGTATATAACGTATATAGACAAGTCTGACACAGCCCATTCTGGCACCTGCATCACTTTTTTTATTTTCTGAAGCTTTTGGTGTGGTGAAATGTATATGATGAGGGTGGTAATTATTTTAAACAGTGACACAAAAAAGTATCCTTGACTACTCAGCCATACAAAAAAACATTATTTAAGTCTTATATCTTTTTACATCATTCTGTCAAGGGAAGGGAATTACAGGTAAAATCCATTTTCCAGGAATCTCTGAACTATGGTAAGGCTATCTCCCATAGAGTTCCAATTGTAGGGGACTGGTAAATTAGTCTCCCAGTATTATTTGGCAGACAGTCCCCTAGTATTCTAAACACTTAACTGGGTCCTAAAATACAGTTTGGAGGGGGACCTATTTCCTTATCCTGCTTAAAGCTATGCCCTTTGGTGTTCACTGTCCTAAAGTATAAAGTCCTGGGCAGCCATGTGCTTAGGGTCCATTTTGTGTAAGCCCTGGCCTGAGCAGGCAGGCAGAGCTCCAGTGGAACCTAGACCGTTTAAGTCTAGTAAGGATAGGCTACTCACCTAAAGAGGTCACTCTAGGAGTGACAGACAGTCAGGATATTTAGCCGAGCAGCTTGGAACTCCAATGATGATTGTGAGTGGGATTATGATCCAGATACGAATTGCCCAGAAGTTCAAGTAGGGACTAAGTGTACAGACCTAGGGATGTAGAGATTCCCCTCAGGTACCACTTAGGGAAAAAGCTGAAAGCTGGCGTACCTCCTCGCTGCTGTGTATGTTCTCTTCCCTGCAGGGACTGATACTGAACAAAGGTGCTGTGAGTATATGCCTATCCACTGTTGCTGTATGATCCTGCTCTTTATGTACACTCCTTTGTGGATGCTTCTGTTCAATTAATATATTCTTTGGTTAAGTTATAAAAGTTATAAGAACCACTGGCACCCAATTGTTGTAACTTGCACCAAGTTACAGTTATACTACACCCTGCCTTCACATCGTTTGCGAGGGCTTACCCCTGGATAATTAAGGAAGCTCATAGTAGAGAATGTTGCAATTAATTTACAATAGCTCTACACAATCAATTCTTATTTTTAAAATAATAATTTCCTGTTTTTCTGTAATAATGAAACAGTACATTTTTTACTTGATGGTAGCTAAGCCTGTATCCTGTGCTTGAATGGCTGCCCCCATGACTACACAGCAGCTTGTTTATATAAACTATAGTAGTACTTATCTGTTATCTACTGTGTATCATGTGCTTGAATGGCTGTCCCCATGGCTACACAGCAGCTTGTTTATATAAACTATAGTAGTACTTATCTGTTATCTACTGTGTATCCTGTGCTTGAAGGGCTGCCCCCATAGCTACACAGCTGATTATTTATATAAACTATAGTAGTACTTATCTGTTATCTACTGTGTATCCTGTGCTTGAATGACTGCCCCCATGGCTACACAGCAGCTTGTTTATATAAACTATAGTAGTACTTATCTGTTATCTACTGTCTATCCTGTGCTTGAATGGCTGCCCCCGTGGCTACACAGCAGCTTGTTTTTATAAACTATAGTTGTTTTCCTCTAGCAAACACACCCGTTTTACCAGTGCAGGGCACCAGTATATTATATTATATTATTTTAAAACACATTAATTTTCTGGTGTTTCTGTTCCTTTAATTTAACCCTGGTTTCTCCCTCAATTAGACCTCACAAGCCTCTTCCCTCTCCATCAGCTTCTGTCCCATCCTTGATAAACTTGGTGTTAGGTTGGGCTACTTGTGGGTCATGGTTGATACAGAACCTTATCTTGAAAGCATGGGGGGGTTAGGATCTCTGACTGATGAAGCAAAACAGTTTTATACGCACTCCCTTTAGCTCTCACAATAATGTGTTGCTCAGTATTGGATGGATCTGCACCTCTTGTAGAAGTGCATACACAAAGCAGAACCGGCACTCAGATGACATGAAGCACGACAAATCCCCCTTGTGGTTTTTTTGAGTCCTGCTATGACACAATAAACCACAATGAGAGACTTCTCATGCTTCATGTCATCTGAGTGCCGGTTCTGCCTGCTTTATACACGTCTTTGATGACACCGTACAATTACAGATGAGCTAATATCTGTGGTTTGTCACTGGTGAAATGGCTGGTGAAAATGCAAATCCATCAGTTTCATCTGTGTTTTTCTAAACATTGAAAAAACAATCAGTTTGCAGGGAAATTAGAGCTTTGGAGTTTGTTTTTTAACACAGTGCACCATGTAGTCTGCTCTGTATCTCTGGTGGGAGGCCTAACTGCAGAGGAAGCAGAGTTCTCGGGAAGGGGGGCAGGAGTGTAGAGGGGCCAGTGAGGCCCTAGTAAGTGTGCAATTTCAATATATTGTAACATTAATTTGGTTGCTGTCTCTTTAAAAAGAAATAAACCCTTGGAAATACAGAGGTCCTGAATCCCTATTGTGTATGAAAAGTACTGGGAACTGGGATTTAAAGTGCAGGGCCTCCACCTATAGAACACTGAGGAGCCACCTCAGGGGGGTTCCACTAGGAAAAATAAAACACACAGTTTGCAAATAAAACAAATATAAACGTTATATAAACAGTTGGGTAATCCAATACACAATGCACTGTGCACTCCTGCACTGGGGACACATGGGACTTACCTAACTCACTATTAGGTACCTGACTGTTTCTCCAACACAGTCCCAATCCTCTGGAAGGGGTTAATAACCACACAGTTCAGTTCAAATAGAATGTCCCTTCCCCAGAGCTCCCACATAGCAGATTAATGCACAAGACCTGTCCTCAAATTGGGGCCCCACTTTGTATCCTTGCCAGTATCCTCCCTTGGATGGCTCACTCACTGGGGTGTTCTCAGAGGCAGTCACACTGGAGATTACAGGCAGCTCTGCAGCAGGATCAATCTCACCAGTGGCACCTTTCACCTCCTGAGTCTCTAGCAGTTTGGCAGGGAACAGGATGGACTCTCTCTGACCATGTTCAAATGGCTCCGAAGTCATGAACACCCTCTTTCCCAAGGATGTACTGGGGTGCCCAGCCAATTGGATGGCTCTCCAGCCTGTAACTGGGCTGGATGATGTCACAGACAGAAAAACAGGAAATGGATTTGTCTGATCCCCTATATTATCTTGATAGAATTTGGCAACTTATCAAAGTTTTGGGGCCTTAAATTGAATTTACTGTGCAGCCGGTAACATCTAGTTATGCCACTGACTCAGGTACCTGTTTTGCTTTCCCTTGATATAAATGTAACACATTTTTGGACTATCCAGGCCAACAGGGTTAACAGCCAGCTAGTATACCAGAGCATGGGTTACACTAGACTCTATCACTTAAGGCAGGGCCTTCTAAAAAGGGAAGTATTAAAGGTGCAGGGTAGTGCAACTACAACTCCCACAGGCTACTGTGCTTTAACCAAGAAAGAAATGGGCGCCAGTAGGTTCTTGCAGTCAAACAGAACAAAATAATTTTATTTGTCAGAGACAAATGATCCACAGGTTGCTTGCTTCAATAAAGAGGCATTTGCAGAATATACTCAGCTTAGACAGTATATCAGAGGCAGATGCAGGTGCATTCCCTTAGGATGGAGTCAAGGCATTTCAGCACCTCCAGGCAGAAATACCTCACACGTGGTCTGGATCTCACCCAGTGTGGGGGGGGGTCAGGGAGGAGATCCTAAATCCTGACACCCTATCAACTGTGTCCCTTCACTGTAGGCAAATCTTACAGCCTGAGAAGCTACTCCCTGCTACACCTCCTTGATGGAGCACAAAGCTGTTCTTTCTCTCTTCCCTCACTGTCTCACTCTCCTAGAGAGTCTATAACATTATATTCCTGTCGATCACTAGCCTCATTCATGGGGTCCCTGCTCACAAACTTGGCAAATTGTTAAACAAAAACTACATTACCCAACATGCATTGGGAGACACAGGCTTGGCAGATTAGGGCAAGAAAAAACTTTGAGTGTTTTCCAAAGTACAAACCAGCCAAAGGCCCAAAAAGTATCTCAAATCTGTAGCTTGGCTAGTTTGTATTTTCAAAACCCACCTGAGCTTTAAATTAGTAGCCCAATTTGGCTGTAAACCCACCAACCTGACCAGGAGCCAAAGAGGAAGCTCCACCCTTTCTCACTCACTATACCAAAGTGTGACAGGGCCCTGGGGTCCCTGCCTCACCCATTTTTGACTCATTTGATGTGTCCCTGGATGGGCTGTACTTGAATTTTCTATCCTGACTCTGGAGCTGGGTAGTATAGGCGCTCAAGGCAATACATGTTGGTGTCCCATCAGCCTGCCTACTATCCACTCACACTACCCAACCCGCACAACCACTGTCACCGCAGTTGCCACCACTGTAAACTTTCCAATACGTTACCCTTTTCGCCAAAGTCAAGTTCACGTGGTTCTACCTCGCAAATGGTTACGATGAAGCTTCATCCTCTACATTACTATGTCAGTGACATCATATCCTGTACTCAAAAAAAGTCCTAATATAAGAAAAAATTTTATGTGGTGAACGGCGGTGTTTACAAACATAGCACTTTCTGTGTCTTCCTGGTGAGGACTAGTTTCTGAGGTCCATGTTTTCTACATTTGTCAAGTCAAGAGTGGTACTGAGTGATTGGCAGGCTCTAGTTATTATTATTATTATCCTTTATCTATCACCAACATATTTAATAGCGCTACACAATCAGGGCTCATAAAGTTGAATTAATGAAGATAACAATACAGCGGTCATGAAAAGGCACAAGTGTGTGTATTATATAAAACGTCCATGGTTGGTTGGAAAGCTTTTAATGAAATGATGTTGTACAACAAATAGGGTTGAGACCTTTTCTCGGCCTTCAGGTTGCGGGGTAGACCTGGGAGCAGAGTGATGATGTCACAGGGTGGAGAAATGGGAGGTCAGGGCAGGGAAATGGGTGGATGTATCTGGGAAATTGTCATGGTGGGAGGCAGTAGAGAGGTTCCTTTATAAGGGCTGATTAGCGGTAGAGACGGTCAGGGTAGGGAGGGATTTATAGGGTTTAACAAGTTTATTATCAGGTTTATTGCCAGTTAATTTGCAATACTGGCCCCAGCCCTAGCTTGCAATTTGCTGTCTTGTCAGTCATATACTGGCTGAGTAGGATCCATAACAACAAAGATGTGTTTGGTTACCGAGGTCTTAATATGCCTAAGTGGGCCACATCCAATCTAATGATTTGACAAAATTAATCTAAAAATATCTTTCTTTTTTTCTCTGGAATAAAGGCAATATGTCAAGCCATAATTGTTATTGAGATTGCCAAACATCTTCCTGTAACATGTCTGTCAAACATAGAGATTATCCACTGTATCCATGTAGCCAAATTCTACTGTTGGCTTTCCTGAGTACAATACAGTGTAACAGAACAGGAATTAGAGCAAAGAATAAAAAATAAAGGTTCTTTTTTGATGCTTAATAAAGGATTAGGATGAAACAAGAATGCAAACAAGCGAAAAACCTTAACTTGCACGCAGACAAAAAATGTTGTCAGAACAGAAAGTTTCTACTTTTGATTTATAATCAAAGATTTCCATAATTGTTTTACCACCATAAAAAAGTAGCGACAATCAAATGCCCTGTGCACCATTGAATTTAAAGGAGATACATTGGATTTGTGAAAAACCACCTAATATTGTGGGCAATAATAAATAATATATGGTGTTGGGCTAAAAATGTATATTCTCTTTAAACACGGACCCTTTATTTGAGCTCCATATAGATTGAATGTGGTCCCTGTAATATTTAAATCGAGGGGTGGGCGTGTATTCTAAAGAGAGGAGTAGTGATGGGAGAATTAGTCCCATTTCGCTTCACTGGAAAATTCGCTTTTCGCTCATTTTTGGCCGAAGCGGCCAAGAATTTTTGAAACACGAATTTTGATGCAGCGTCGATTTCGCAGGAGTCAAAATTGATGCCGACGACAGTTCCGACTTTAACAAAAACCTTCTGACGCCGGCGGCAATTAAATGGACGCCCATTGATTTCAATTTCCGCTGAAAATTAGTGAATTTATTCTCCGACAACGAAACGTGGAGATTAGCCACAAATTTGCACCTGGCGAATATATTTGCCCATCACTAGGGAGGACACCTAACAGTGCCAGAAGCACAGTAGGAGGGGAATAGCCAATCACAACCCTGTAGTCAAACAGGCAAAGACAGGCTTCACTTCCCAATAAGGTCAGCCTAGCTGCTGATTGGTTCCCATCCTACGGTGCTGAGTGCCACTGGCTTCCCTGCACAGCCTGGGAAAGGAGGCAGCAGGAAGTGGAACAGATGGGCGGGACTATAAATTTTCAATCAATCACCACAAATTACAACTTCTTAAAACACATTCCTTCTATATTAAAACAAGTTTAATGCACCGGCAGATTCTTGTTTTTACTCCATATGTTTCCTTTAAAGCTTGTTTTAAAACTGTAATAGTTCAATAACAAAAAGAATACTGATGTGATGATAATAATTCTTGCATGTTTGTTATTCCTGACTCTTTAACCCCAACATGTATCTAAGCATCTTATAGTAAAGCTGTGAAATCCCCTGAACCACAGACTCAGATACTACGGTAACATCACCACAATGTAGACGTTATTTAAACAAACCACATTTTTAATCATGTGTTGCCAGGCTGGGCCACAGTTTATCGTGACTGTAAATTCATAGAATCATTGTGAGTCATAACACCCTATCACCTGCTGCCAAACCTAAAGACCTTTTCAACTTTGATTTTTATCATTTGGCGGATGAATTCACATCTGCAATAAATTCGTCCTATAAAACAAAGCATAAAGCAAAAGAGGAACGTTGAATCTGTAAGCGCGTTGCATTTATAGCTCATCTGCAGTCATTATGCACATAGCAATCTTTTTGTAGCTATTTTTAAACTTGAGATCCATGTAACTACTTTATAGAGAGGTGGACCTGGAGGTGGCCATTGAAAGTACTGTTTCTATTATTGCAGATGAGACTAAATTGTGCAGAACTATAGGTTCCATGCAGGATGCTGCCACTTTGCACAGTGATTTGTCTAAACTGGAAAACTGGGCAGCAAACTGGAAAATGAGGTTCAATGTTGATAAATGCAGGTTATGCACTTTGGCAAAAATACACTAAATGGCAGTGTGTTGGGAGTTTCCTTAAATGAGAAGGATCTTGGGGTCTTTGTAGATAACAAGTTGTCTAATTCTGGGCAGTGTCATTCTGTGGCTACTAAAGCAAATAAAGTTCTTGTATAAAAAAGGGCATTAACTCAAGGGATGAAAACATAATTATGTGTCTTTATAGGTCCCTGGTGAGGCCTCATCTGGAGTATGGGGGCAGTTTTGGACTCCAGTCCTTAAGAGGGATATAAATGAGCTGGAGAGAGTGCAGAGACTAAGTGCAACTAAACTGGTTAGAGGGAGGGAAGAGTTAAATTATGAGGGGAGACTGACAAGGTTGGGGTTGTTTTCTCTGGAAAAAAGGCGCTTGTGAGGGGACATGATTAGACTTTACAAGTACATTAGAGGACATTATAGACAAATAGCAGGGGACCTTTTTACCCATAAAGAGAATCACGTACCAGAGGCCTCCCCTTCAGACTAGAGGAAAAGAAGTTTCATTTAAAGGAACAGAGTAGGGGGTTCATCACAGTGAGGACAGTGAGGTTGGGGAATGCACTGCCGGGTGATGATTCAGTTAATGACTATAAGAGGGACTTGGATGATTTCTTGGACAGACATAATATCAAAGGCTATTGTGATACTAAACTCTATAGTTAGTATAGATATGGGTATATAGAATTTAATTAAAAGTAGGGAGGGGTGTGTGTATGGATACTGGGTTTTCATTTGGAGGGGTTGAACTTGATGGACGTTGTCTTTTTTCAACCCAATTTAACTATGTAACTATGTAACTATGATAAGAGAATGGGACGTACCAGCAGGATGAGTGTTTCATTCAGCCAAGAATAGTGTGGGAACAGTAGTGTGATAAAGTAGGGTGGGAACATTGGCAATCGTCTAATTAGCTAAAAGAAAGACGCACATCAGTAGCATAAAACACCTGGGTCGAACGGGCTTTGTCTCTTTCTGTTCCCCACCATGTTGATGGAGAGTGAGTCAACAGCTTATTGGCCTATGTATGGGACACAAACAATGGCCTACCCAACCTATAACTGGACAGATATCATGAAAGTTTAAAAAAAATCCCTTTGAATGAGGATCACATTGGGCCATTGGTGTTATTCTCTCCTGATGAGTCTGCATAGGCTCCTGGTGACCTCCCCAAACAAGCAGAGCTTTATATGGATGCCCAGCTTTAGAAATGTTACCAGTATCCAAGAATAAAGAGGAGCAAATGGGTTGTGCCTGATAGAGCTTTGCAGTGAAACTTGCTTTTTTACCAGTGGCGAAGATTGTTTTTAATTCACATTAGAATGTTGCCATGTATTTCATTTTACAGGAAACACATTAGGTGAAATTTTACAGTTTATTTACTTTTTCTGAAGTATCACAGATTTTGCCAAAGCAAAATGGACCAGTTTTACTCAGCCCCAATATGATGGAGCCTGGGCCATTGCCCCAATACAATTATTTGCTTATTTATCATGATATAAGGGACACAAGATCCATCATAGATCTGTACTTAATGCTTTCTTAGGGCAGAATTCCCTTATGCTGCTCTTTGACCCTGGGGCACCATTAAATGCACCACTGCCAGACACTATGGGGCAGATTGAATTATATGAGAAAACATTATATTGTGATTTATCATATGAAAACTTATGGACGAGATTCAATTTGAGGGGAAAGAAAATTTCTCCTGATTCAGTTCCAGTTTTTCCCGTAGACTTGTGAGAAACAGTGAGATAAGTTTTTCTTATTGCATCTGGCTCTATGGGAAAATTTGGAATCAAATTAGGATAGAAACATTTCTCATCAAATTGAATTTGGGTTTTTATTTGCTCATTTCCCCTTTACTAAGTGCCTTGGTCCTTCTCTTTTATCTTTGTTTTTTTGCTTCACATCATCCCTGTAAATCATGCATAACAACATTTGGTAGAAAACTAATATATATCTATTTAAATGTGGACAGATAGATTTGGAAAAGCATTAGCCGCAAGCTGGAACTAACGACGTTCCCTTCCCCTCTATTTCCAATGTATAGAAATCCTGAATATCCACCTAGTATGATTGATGATGAAGATTATCAGGCTTTTGGGATTTTAAATCTGAGTCTCTTGCATATGCTACCTAAAAAACCTGATTAGATGGCCCCAATAGTAAAGCTAAACATAATTGGTCTAAACAAGACCATTGGAGGCTTACTCAACTTTCCCATTGGATGATGAATCTAAAACTTAAAGGAACCACCATACGGGAATTAACACCTTTTGAATCCCTATGTACCATAGAAAGTGGTATCCCCCAGCAAAGTTCTATATTGTTTAAATGATTATATAATTTAAAATGCAAGGAACAGCCAACATATATAAGTCAGTGGGAAGCCAAACTAAATACTACATTTTCCAGCTCCGGACCGAAACGTTGATACAAGTAGAATATTTTAATATTTGATAAATAAATAAAACCTTTGAAAAAATTCCATATATATATATATATATATATATATATATATATATATATATATATATATATATATATACACATATATATATATACACTGTTTTATTATTACAAATGAGAAAAAGGAAATCATTTTAGAAATGTAGAATTATTGGCTTTAAATGGGCTCTATGGGAGATGCTTTTCTAATAATTCTGAGCTTTTTGGATATCAGATTGCTGTATAAACGATCCCATACATGTATCATTATAACTGCACCCCTTCTTAATATGTAAATTAGGACAAATTTGGCCATGCACTGATAGCTCATGTCTACCCTAAAACAGCCAGTCGTGTCTCAAACCACCTACATCGGCCGCCCTTTTTTGGTGGCAATGTCCTTTTTCTGCTTATTTGGCAAATGTTTAAATAATGGGTATTATGGGATCCCTTATCTGCTAACCTGTTATCCAGAAAGCTCTGAATTATGGGCCGTCTTCTATAGACTTCATTTTAATCAAATAATTCAAATTAAATTTTAATGTTTACATGATTTTCTAGTAGACTTAAGGCATGAAGATCCAAATCACAGAAAGATCCATTATCCGGAAAACCCCAGGTCCCGAGCATTCTGGATTCTAGGTCCAATACCTGTACTGCATTTTTGTATTTATATAGCACTAGCTGTATACAAGGAGAAAACACAAGCAAGTGTATAAAATAAATCTATGCTTAAGTGCTTCAAACACACTTGGGATAAGGTCCCTGCCCTGAAGAGCTTACAATCTAAGTAAGAGAAAGCAGACGGAAACAAAAAAAGAGTGGAAAACAAGAGCCTAGATCAAGGGATTGTTACTGTAGTAGAGGAAGACTAGAAGGTAATTTTAAGGAGCTTCCAGAAAGGTGCTGTGGGATGCTTTTGTTTAAGGTGTTAGTCTAGTGTAAGAAAAGCTTTACAAATACACCATAGGGGTCATTCATAATGCCCACAAGCAGTACACAAATTGCAAAGAATGGCCACAATGGGCTATTTTTTATCACTTTGCCACTGCATGGGACACAGGCCTCTTTGCTTCATTTTGGAGCATAGAGAACTGTTGAATTAAAGCCATAGGAACCATGAATTATTTGAATAAGGGGATAAGCTTACCGCTTTCCACGGTGGGTCCGGGTGCTCATGTCCCAGACCTTCAGCAAAGGGGAGCAACACACAAAACTTGAAGAGCGGTCAGGTACCACTCTGGAACGCCAAAATCAGTAGAATCCAGGAGCCCGAATTTTAATAATTTTTATATTATGTATAAAAAACAAAAGCCTGACGCGTTTCGTGTCCCCCAAGGACACTTAATCATAGGCTGCTAGATAGAGAACTGTTGACTGCACTTTGAACCAATCACAATCTGCATTAAGGTACAAGATTTAAATAAGGCACATTGGGAGGGGTATCTTGGTGTCCCCTCATTCGCCTCCCCCATGCCCCTAGGCCCAAAGGGCTGAGCTGCATCTCGTGATGCTGCACTGTAAATGGGGTTATGAATTTCTGATCCAGTGTAGTCATGAGCCGATTTTTTTGCCAGGCATGGATTTGGGGCAAATTTTTGCATTTTGCTATCTGTGAATTTTTTTCGTTCAACTGTGGCAAAAACACACCACAACAAATTTTGCAGCAACAAAAAAGTTGCAGAGACAAAAAAGTAGGGATGCACCAAATCCACTATTTTGGATTCGGCCGAACCCCTAATCCTTTGCAAAAGGTTTGGCCGAATACCGAACCAAATCCTTATTTGATTATACAAATTAGGGTTGCATGACTTTTTTAGGTGGAAAAAAAGTCATGCAATTTCCAAAAAATTGGAGACAAAAAAGTCCCTACAAGAAAAATACCCAAAAAATTGAAGAGACAAAAAAGTCCCTACAAGAAAAATACCCATTGACTTGATGCATTTGGAGTGAGTAAAAATTGTCGCCTGTGTAAAACTTTTCACGCCCATTGACTTCAATGTGTTTCCTGAATTTTTCGCCGTTTCGCAAATTTTTCGAGCAAAACTAGACAGGTTTGATCATCACTGATCCAGTATTTGATTTGTAAAATCTTGCATCCCTATACACAGTCATAATTAGGAGAAGAATTAAAGTCTTTAGAACCCACTTTTGTGTTAATGCCACATCTCTTAAATAGGTAGATGAATATTTTGCCTTTATTGGCCACCCAGTTAGAAGATGAGCTGCCTAGGAACACCCCTTGCTGACATTCATTTTGAAAACAGAAAAACAAGCTGAGCCAGCATTTTCAATATTACAGGTCTCCCAAGGAGAGATGCTCCTGAATTCCGAGTTGAAAGCACACAACGACTCTTGCCTTCCATGAGTTAATGGGCACCATGTAACCATGTGTAAGAAATTAATAAGGGAAAAGACAGAGAATCCAAATACTTCAAACATAATTCATTTTTTAAAGTCTTTAAGCAAATTGGAAATGGTTTGCTGAGCAAACAATGGCTTTATTGTTGGAAGCAGAGAACATGAAATTATATAAAGAAATGAATGAATTGTTTTATGTCGACAGTAATTTCATTTACATAACAAATAAGGATTTGGAAGCTATACCAAATTTTAAAGTTTAAGGAAAACATTTCTTTTAAGTTTTTTTTTTATTAATGTTTCCTCTCTTACTCGAATGGCTGCAATGTTTAATTGATCCAACAACACAAAAACACTTCTTGTTTCCATTACTTTTAGTTGTGTGAATTTCTTCCAACATTTGGCGTTAAACACCCAGCAATCTTGCAAAAGTGACATTTAAGAAATGATACAATACTAACTTCTGTTGTCACTACTGGCTATTTTTTTTTATTTCACAAGCCCTAGATGTATGTGGACACCTGGCTGTCAAACATGACCCAAACATGACTGAGTATTAATATAAAGTTGGTCCTCTCTTTGCTGCTAAAACAGTATTTGCGATCTAACCTTCCCAGAAGGTTCTTGATTAGATGTTGGAGCTTCCAATTATACATGAGAAGTTGGGCACAGAGTTTGGCCCATATCAGTATTCCATTTAATCACATAAGGGTTTAGTTGGCTTGAGGTCAGGGCTCTGGGTGGACCAGTCAATTTCTTCAAAAAGAATTTAGGACAAACGTTGATTTTTGCAAAAAGGTATTCTCCTTCTGAGCCAGGGAAAAGCCTTCTGTAAACGGTTGCCACAAAGTTGGAAGAAGGTGATTGTGAAGGATGTCATTGTGTGATGCTTCTACTGCATGATCGTGGAGTTCTTGACCTGGATAGTGTTCACTTTTGAAAGTGCTGGGTGCTTTACCAGAAGACCCCTCCTTTGCACAGCGTCATAAAGTCAGTACAGAAAAATCCAGAAGCACACCATTATATTGCTCAGTCAAAAAGGTGATTTATGTGGCCCATGAACATCCAGAAAAAGGGCAACGTTTTGGACTCCTCCAGGCCCTTTATCAAGCCTTGATTATCTAATCTTGGCTGCATCCTGAACCAAATTCTGGATTTGAAGCATCTCTAGAATTTTAGGTTTTTAAAATTAGATCAGTTACCAGAAATTAACATGTACTCCAGTTGTTGCCGTGTAACAGGATTAATCCCAACCCGCACACCCTGGCCTTCAAAAAACGAGTGCCCGGTGCTCAATGATGGACGGATCGGCACCCTCCCAATCATAGACGAAGAAGAAAAGTCGCTTGCACATGAGTAAAGACAAGTAGAGGAAACATTTCACCTAATTCAAGTCCAGTTTTTTTACCTTAGGCTAATAAAAGAATGCTTTCCAACCTGCAATACAGTAAATTGCTGGTGGGACAACATACTGGCCACTTCGTTTTCTGAAGTATCCTGAAAATCCATGGAATCTGTGGAAAACTTCAGAAAAAAACCACCACGTATGTTTTCACACCGGTGATTTACTTTATTCCCAATGGAAAAGCATTTTGGGGAGATTTGCCACCCTTGGTAGTGAAGATTTAAAGGAGCTTGACACATCAATCTGCCTGTCATAGATGCCAATTGATTTTTCATGAGATAAACAGCGAGTAATGTTTTTTTCTCATTGAATTTCATTGAATCTTTTGGAAAATCTTTAATTCAATTCGGAGAGAATGTTTCAAACTGAATCAATCTAATGAGCAAAGCTTGTCTCCTAATTAAATTCCAGATGTTCCCAACTAGCCGGAGAGTAGAAGCCATTCTCAAAAAGTGATAAATGATCTTTAACACTTGCTCCATATGATTCCATCGGGCAGTGTGAGAATATTGGGCTGAGGTTGAATTGTAATAGACAGAGGAATAATTCATCCCATCAGTGCACTAAGACATAGGTCCCAGGACATCCCCACAGAAGAGAACCCATTAAGTTTAAGGGAAGAGTGGTTAAGCAAACATGACAGTGGGCTATTTCATTTGGATTTAGACTGGCTCTTTTCCTATTTTTGGTACCCAATGCATAAAATCTGACTGGCCAAATACACAGAACATATAAATCTAACTGCCTGTAGCATCATAGCCCTAGTACTCACATAGAGTCACTTGTCACCTCAAAGAAATGGAAAATATCCCCTGGTTCTCTTCTCATACACATGAATCTCTACTCCAATGGGACTTCTGACTGTTCCTTTGTTAAAGGATGGAAGCATTTAACTTGGAAATAAACGACATGCATACTTTGTTTTGAGTCTTTCCAAAAGCTTTAGTTTACCAATAGCAGACTTATGGCACTTAATTTTCTAACTGGCAATCCATGAATGGAAACGACTGTGACGTTATTCTCATACAGGCTGATTATGTGTTAATACGGAGCATATCACTATGTGCAACTGCTGCTTTTAGACTTCTATGGTCACATATTAGCTGATGTTTTTTGCCACTGGTATCCATGATTTTCTAGACATCAAAGAAATGCATTACTTAGACATGTCCATTTTTTGGGCATCTATGTCATATGAATACAGGTATAGGAAGTGTTATCCAGAACCCTTGTCTACTAGAAAATCATATGAACATTAAATAAACCCAATAGGCTGGTTTTAATTCCAATAACGATTAATTATATTGTTGTCTGAACACATTTCCAGGAAAGAAGGCCTGGAGGTGGTCAATGCTCTTCAAACCTTCTTCGCTGCAAGAGCAGTGGGTCCCTTCATCCCCTACCCTCCAACAATGGAACAGAACAATGGAGCAGTGGATCTCTGAAGAGGTCCTTAAATGTATGCCCCTCAGTAAGGCCATGTTCAGGGAGGGAAGGAACCTTATGACCACACATCTTCTCCCCAGACCCCCAGATCCATGCTGAGACCCTTTTGAGTCTATTGAACCAGATCAATGAAAGATACAAAGGTGCAAGGTGAAAAACTTTTGGCACTTGGCATATGAGAGGGAGGTTGCTCTCTCAAGCCGATCCTGGACTGCTGCACATTTCTTGTGAGAAGTGTATCTCCAGAGAGCAGGAAATACCAGCCAATGGCAATTCTGTTTTTTACACCTGGTTACTGGGCAGATTAAACTGCATTACCCCTTCCCTCCCTGGAGCTGTCACACTACGTCCAACAGTGGCCAAACTGTCACCTGTTATCATAATGTCTATGTGGGATTTTCTGGTTGTCTCCAAAAACTCAGAAACTCCAAAACATACAGACAGGTTGACTTGAGATAAAATTGACCATAGTGTGTGTGAATGTTATAAGAAGCTTAGATTGTAAGCTCCACTGGGGACTGTAATCCATTGGGGACTCTGTAAAGTGCTGCGTAACATGACAGCTATATAAATAAAGGGTAATGATAATAATTTTCTCCTTTTTTTCTTTCTGATTCTCTCTAGCTTACAAGTTACACAAGTTTAATGACATGAACATGAGTTTGTGTGTCATTGCTTCAAAGAAAGTGTTATTTCATGCTCCACTTTGCAACGTAATTAGTTTCATTAATTAATTTTTTTTATATTTGGGGAAATATCAAGTCCTAAGCCTGCCTATGCTCTTTACATGGGAGAAAGAATGTAGCAATAGAGCAGCAGGCATGGGAAACTGACATTAATCTTGGCAAGCCTATTATTTTGCATGCCTAACACCTATTATATTATATGCTACAAATTCCAAGACATAAAAGTTGTATTTCGGCCCTTGCCAACATATAAAGTCAAAACAATTCTATTCTTATTTTGCATTGCAGACATGTATAAAATACCATCAGTTAATTAAAAAAAAAAAAAAGATTTCAAACCCTTGTCTAGAAGAGGGATCCCGAGGGAAAGAAATTTTGGCTGAGCAAGAGAAATGATTTTATAAATAAATCATCTTAAACACCAATGCTGCCTCCATTGACCACAATTTTGGCCCCAGTCCCCATGTCAAAGGATTTGGCAGATTGCCTGAATTATTCGACACTGTTTGACTGAGAAGAATGTTCCATACATTCAATGATGTCAAAATTCCCTCTCCTTTTATTTGAGTTTTGATTTACCAGTATGCAGCGATACTTCACTTTAGCCAGAGTATTAAGGATTTTGCATTTTTCATGCTTAATAACATTATTTGAGTTCATCTAAATGCTTTATGGCAAATGCATCATTAGTCGTATGTAATACTAGATCTCTGATATTTCCAACAACCAATAAGTGCTGTGTCATAAAATAAAAACGCACACACAGAAACGTATTTTTTTCTTTCCTTTTTTTTTTTTGGCAATTTATACATTTGAAAATGGCTTCTCTAGTAAAAAACAAAAAGTGCCTTCTGTGCAGAAAAAAACAGTCCAGAATGGAAGCAATAGACAAACACATAAAAACAATTCTGCATTTGGGGAAATGGATTTGGCTAATTGTGATTCCTTTAGTTCAGGGGAAGTGCAGAAAGATGTTACCTTGAATTTATGACGGAAAATGAGCCTCTTTCTTTTGATTCCAGTTCTTGCGCTGGTATTCCCCGGGTCAGCCCATGCAGAGTCTGACTCCAGAGCCAATGAAGTCTTGGCATAACCCCCAGTAAACATAGACTTCTGTCTCTTGGCAGCCATAAAAATATGATTTGCAAACTACAGCATCTCTTGCCCACACATAGGTTTGACTAAGACTAATAATCCATCAGCAGACTGGAGAAATGTAGGCCGTAAAAGAAAATCCTTTTTTTTTTTTTTTGCGGGATTTGTCTCCAGATTTTATGCGAATAAACAATAAGAAATGATTATAGGTATTTTAACAGAAAGAGTGAAATTCTGCAATTACAAAAAATGTCTCAGCAGATTAGTTAAAATTATATTCATTTAAAAAAACGGAATCTATGCAAAATAGATAATTCCCCAGTGTTACAGTGCCTTGCAAAAGTCTTCACATCCCTTGGCATATTTCATGTTTTGTTGCCTCACAACCTGGAATTAAAATGGATTGTTTGAGAGTTTGCACCATTGCAGTTACAGAACACGCCTACAATTTTAAAGATTTTTTTTTTATTGTGAAGCAAACAACAAATAGGACAAAATAACAGAAATTTTCACCATGCATAACCCCTAAAGTCAGTATTTGTAGAGCCACCTTTTGCGGCAATTACAGTTGCAAGTTGCTTTGGATACGTCTCTATGAGTTGCCACATCTTGCCACTGGGATTTTTGCCCATTCCTCAAAGCAAAACTGCTCCAGCTCCTTCATGTTGGATGGTTTTCGCTTTTGAACAGCAATCTTCAATTCTGACCACAGATTCTCAATTGGATTGAGGTCTGGACTTTGACTAGGCCATTCCAACACATTTTAATGTTTCCCCTTAAACCACTCGAGTGTTGCAGTTTAGCAGTTTGCTTCTGGTCATTGTCCTGCTGGAAGGTGAAACTCAGTCCCATTCTCAAATCACAGGCAGACTAACACAGGTTTTGCTCAAGAATATCCTTGTATTTAGCACCATCTTTCCCTCAACTCGGACCAGTTTCCCAGTCCCTGCTGCTGAAAAACATCCCCACAGCATGATGTGCCGCCACCATGTTTCACTGTGGTGATGGTGTTCTTGGGGTAATGGGATGTGTTGGGTTTGTGCCAGACATAGCATTTTCCTTGGTGGCCGAAAAGTTCAATTTTAGTCTCATCTGACCACAGGACCTTCATCCATACATTTGGGGAGTCCTGGGGTTAATACAGGAGAATAGTCAAGCAGCAAGCAGAGTTGGCAACAGTGGGTCAAATCCAAGCAGAGTTCCAGGGGTTAATACAGGAGAATAGTCAAGAGGCAGAAGCAAGTCAAAAACCGAGTTCAATATATAAGAGAGTAACTTACTCAGAATGTAGCCAGGAAATACGATGTCCAAGCACTGGAAATCCCCTTTGTGCAAACTTAAATGGAGACGCCTGAATCGTCACGCTTCGCCGCTGGGCTCCCTGGAACCAGCGCCATGACGCCCCCATAGTGACGTCACTGACCTGCACCATGCTGGAACGCACATCACCGACCAGACCCAGTGCCAGCCGTAAGTCCCTGACAAGAGGTTTGGCAATCACAGACTAAGTTTGCTAAGTACCCTGGGATGAATACCATCTGGCCCCGGACCTTTGTTTATCTTAACATGTTCTAGTCTCTTTTGAATTTCCTCATGTGTGAACCATGCATCATTAGTTGTATTACTAGAATTAGGACTATTAAAAAGGAAACCTTCATTAACTGGTTCCTCATTTGTGTAGACAGACGACCAGTCAATGTCTGGATAATTTAAGTCACCCATAGTAATAACTTGACCTAGTTGTGAAGTTGTTTCTTTTTGTAAAAGTAGCTGGGCTTTATACTCATCACTTATACCAGGTGGTTTATAGCATACGCCAATGATAATTTTCTTTTTTTGTAACCTTTTGCCCAGTAAAAATCTCCACCATCCCAGTGTCTTCAATGTTTATTTCTTTAGTGCATGGCTTTAATTCAGGCTTTATATACAAACATACTCCTCCGCCCTTTTTAATCCCTCTGTCCCTCCTAAAAAATGTGTAACCATTTAAATTTACAGTCCATTCACCTGTTTCATCCCACCAGGTCTCAGTAATACCAATTATATCATAATTATAGAGCATGCAATTAATTCTTGGTCTTCCATTTTACCGGTCAAACTCTGTGCATTTGCCAACATACAGGGTATGTTCTTTTGAACTTTGCATTACTTAGTGGAGAATTATATGTTAAAGGGATACTGTCATGGGAAAAACCATTTTTTCAAAACGCATCAGTTAATAGTGCTGCTCCAGCTGAATTCTGCACTGAAATCCATTTCTCGAAAGAGCAAACAGATTTTTTTATATTTTATTTTGAAATCTGACATCGGGCTAGACATATTGTCAATTTCCCAGCTGCCCCAGTCATGTGACTTGTGCCTGCACTTTAGGAGAGAAACGCTTTCTGGCAGGCTGCTGTTTTTCCTTCTCAATGTAACTGAATGTGTCTCAGTGAGACATGGGTTTTTACTATTGAGTGTTGTTCTTAGATCTACCAGGCAGCTGCTATCTGGTTACCTTCCCATTGTTCTTTTGTTTGACTGCTGGGGGAAAAGGGAGGGGGTGATATCAGTCCAACTTGCAGTACAGCAGTAAAGAGTGATTGAAGTTTATCAGAGCACAAGTCACATGACTTGGGGCAGCTGGGAAATTGACAAAATGTCTAGCCCCATGTCAGATTTCAAAATTGAATATAAAAAAATCTGTTTGCTCTTTTGAGAAATGGATTTCAGTACATAATTCTGCTGGAGCAGCACTATTAACTGATTCATTATGAAAAAAATGTTTTTTCCTATGACAGTATCAATTTAAGTTAGTATTTGTTTGTTTTCAGACGGACCTCGGAAGCTGGTAAACTGTACGACCCCCTCACTCCATGACCCCTTACTAATCCCACTGCCCTGATTCTTTATCACTTTATCTCATGTTTTATAGCCAAACTGATCTAAGAAGGATTTCCGTGCTGCTCATTAGGGTCTGCTAGTGGCTATGCATTTACTAACCTACTGTTACTTTCTCAGCCAGCGGACACGAGGCGACATAAGCAAAACATTATCTAAGAAGCCTCCGAATCAGACATTTCCCATGACTGGATCGATGATACTGTAACATTTGGACAAAACCCGATGCAACTCAGTCATCACATGTTCACATGGAAGAATTAGACTCTGATTCATCCTTTTTAACTCACTTTAGTGCCAGCCAGGAATAGGAATGAGAACTTCGTGTGAGAAAATCTTGACTTGCTCAAAATATTTTTTCAAGACTGTGCCACTTGCCAAATACGTATTTGCTTTATAATCATTTAAAATAGGGACAAGGGCTATTAATGCAATGTTAAAGGGCTAGCGACACTTGGGCAAATACAGCCATGTCTAGGACTGGATGTTCTGCAGTAAATGAACAATGACAAACATGTTTATATTTCACTAGTGCAGCTGTTGAAAGTTTGGGCCTTGACTTCTACAGAAGTGATAGAGGCCAGGCTGCTCGAACTTCAACACTTTGCTACAGCTCAGCTTCCACCACTGGTAAAGGAAGTCATGTTCTCAACTTCAAGTGCCTGCTCTTAGGAAATGGATTAAGTTTTAAGAGCCACTTTAGTTGACAAATCCATGAATGCCATAATACTTTTACTGGACTAACAGCACAAGCTTTTTTACATTTTTTGTCAATAGTACTGCAAGAAAACTGCAAAAATGCAATGTGTGCGGAGATAAGACTTTGATACTTGAAATAACAAAACTGTCATGACCAGCACCCAATACCAGAACAAATGCCAAGCAATCTGGTCTCGGCTCGGCTTCACCAGTAGTGTCACCACCGTTGGGCTTCGGGAGGAGCCCTCAGCTTACTTGGGAGCCACCTGGACTTAACGAGAGGTACAAGGCGAGATGTTCTGGCTGGTAACATCTCTGTTAGCAAAGTCTTTTGGGCCGAAGGTCACGGTACAAAGGATTAGGTAGAAGGATGGTCAGACAGGCTGGGTCGAGGCAGGCGAATATCAGAATCGTCAAACAGGCAAAGGGTCAAACCGGGTGATCAAACAAAGGGTTAAGCAGAAGAGTTGTCGTAGGCAGGCAAAGGTCAGGATACAGATTGGAGAGTAGTCAGGAAGCAGGCTTGGTCAATACACAGATAATCAGATCAAATCAGAACTTAGTTCTATCACGGACAATGTCTGTACACTATATTGCCCTTAAATATGATTCAAATTTCGCGCCAAAAATGTTCAACTTCTTTTTGAGGAACTCCTATCTACTCTATTGCATTTTGCCTGGTCGGAGGTGGCGAAGGCAAGTCTGGCTATAGAGGTAACAGTCAGTAAAATCAAAAACGTAGTGAATTTGTGCAGTAACGCTCTTTCGCCAGACCGAAAAGTTGCGCCAGAGTCTATCTCCTTTGCGATATTACGCCAGCAACCATTAGTAAATCAGCGAAGTGCCAAAATGACGTCACGTTAGCCACTTCGCCCTTTAGTAAATTTCCCCCCTTAAGTCTAAGAGAAAATCACGTAAACATTAAGGGGCCGATTCACTAACTTCGAGTGAAGGATTCGAAGTTAAAAAACTTCGAATTTCAAAGTTTTTTTTGGGCTACTTCGACCATCGAATGGGCTACTACGACCTTCGACTACGACTTCGAATTGAAGGATTCGAACTAAAAATCGTTCGACTATTCGACCATTCGATAGTCGAAGTACTGTCTCTTTAAAAAAAACTTCGACCCCCTAGTTTGCCATCTAAAAGCTACCGAAGTCAATGTTAGCCTATGGGGAAGGTCCCCATAGGCTTGGCTAACTTTTTTTGATCGAAGGATATTCCTTCGATCGTTGGATTTTGGATTCCTAGTCGATCATTGATATAGATATAGATATAGATATTCCTTCGATCGTTGGATTTTAATTCCTAGTCGAATATCGAGGGTTAATTAACCCTCGATATTCGACCCTTCGAATCGGCCCCTAAATAAAGCCAATAGGCTGGTTTGCCTCCAATAAGGATTAATTATATCTTAGTTGGGATCAAGTATAAGCGACTGTTTTAATATTACAGAGAAAAAGGAAATTATTTTGAAAAATGTGGATATTTTTATAAAATGTAATTATTTATAATGGATCCCATACCTGTATATGATATGATCGGAGGGTTATTTGAAATTGTTCTGCATTTGTTGCTGTGCTGCATTCCTACCAACTTCAGCAAATCAGAGATATCAAAGCTTTGTTTAATTACAAGGAAAGAGGGGATATAGAAGACATAGGAACAGCACCCACATATTGGTCAGAAATATATAGAATATATATATATATAAATATATATAATATATATGATGCACGTTATGAAAACCCATTTGCACACCCTTTTCTCTTCTTTCTGTACAACCACCCACTCTGTAGGAAAATATTAGGTTTAATATCCTATAAAACAACATGTTTGAACAATAGGACATAAAGACTGGGAGTGGCGCGTGTACATTGAAAACACATTTAGCTCAAGAACTACCCCTAGGAAATACTAAATATACATGAAGGCTACAGATGTTTTTTTACAATCTTTTATAAAAAAAAAAAAAAAAGCTAAATATATAAGTAATGTGCAGAATTTATTTAAGGTTTATTAATGTTGCGTCACAAAGATACTAAACTTCACAAACATAATCAGCCAGAAGTGATTCTCTATGCTGCCTAAGCTGCAAACCCAATGGGGCAAATTTACTAACTTTCGAAAATTCGCCAGCGGCGGCTTCGCTCACAGCGCAACACTTCACCAGGTGTAGATTTGCCAGGACAACGCTAATTCATTAAAATCAGAAGTTGCATCCAGGGTGCCGATCGCTGGAGTTGTTGCGCTAGCGTTACTGCGCCAAGTGAAGCAAAGTTGCGCTAACGTTGCCTAATTTTCATACGGTGGGAAGTTAAAGTTGAATGGACGTATATGTTGCAGCAAATACATTACACTACACAAGTCCGGGAAACATTAATAAACACAATAGAGTTGTTATCAGGGGCGTAACTATAGAGGAAGCAGACCCTGCGGCTGCAGGGGGGCCCAGGAGGTATAGGGGCCCCACGAGGCCCTAATTCATATACAATTTCAATGAATATTGGAGAAACAAGTCAACCTCTAAACATTTTGGGGGCCTGAAAAATAATTTGCTGTGGGGCCCAGTAATATCTAGTTACGCCACTGGTTGTTATAATGCCGACTGTATAGTTTATGTGCCATATGTAAGGAAATGTAGGGGGGAAACCGGTTACCCCAAAAAAAGTTAACGATATTTTTCAGCCTATCACCCTGAAAAAAGTTTTTTGGCACTTAGAAAATTTTTCAACTAAGTTTTGAGGAACTCCTATCTACTCTATTGCACTTCGCCTGGTCTGAGCTGGTGAAGGCAAGTCTGGCAAGAGGTAACGTTCAGTAAAATCCGCATTTTAGTGAATTTGCGTAGTTACGTCCATTAGCACAACTTCGCCAATCTTTAGGGAGCGAAGTACTGCTAGAGTCTATCTCCTTCACAAGCAAAGTTATGCCGGCAAAGTACCGAAATGACGTCATGCTGGCGAATTTTCGCCTGCGTTAGTCACTTCGCCCTTTAGTAAATTTGCCCCAATATCTCCCCAACCTCCTCCTAATATGCAGGAAAGTACTGAAATGCAGGTCGACCTGGAACCGGTGGGCTTGGGCTGCAAAATGGGCCGTGAACAAGTAAAATGGGCACTCCAAAAGATTCACAAAAATAAAAGTCAAATATCTTATTCAAAGTGGCATTAAATCATCTCCTTCGGCTCTACATGTATAGGGGCCGATTCACAAAGGGTCGAATATCGAGGGTTAATTAACCCTCGCTATTCGACTGGGAATTAAAATCCCCATCGAACGATTCGAAGGATTTTAATCCAACGATCGAAGGAATATCCTTCGATCAAAAAAAGTTAGTAGCTTTTAGGTGGCGAACTAGGGGGTCGAAGTTTTTTCTTAAAGAGACAGTACTTCGACTATCGAATGGCCGAACGAATTTTAGTTCGAATCCTTCGATTCGTAGTCGTAGTCGAAGTTCGTAGTAGCCCATTCGACGGTCGAAGTAGCCCAAAAAACACTTCGAAATTCAAAGTTTTTTTACTTCAAATCCTTCACTCGAAGTTAGTGAATCGGCCCCTTAATGTCACAGGGACACTAAAGGGATTATTTATGAAAGTCAGGAAAAAAAAAACTTGAATTTTTCGTTATTTATTAAACCCCAATGGTGTTAAAAGTCTGAATACAAACGTACTCCATCTCAGACCTGCCGGGTTCATGTAGAAGTCAATCACAGATTGTCCCGTTCACAATTTTGAAGAATCTGTGCTGGGTTTCATTCAATTATCTGAAGATTTCGTAGTTTCAGGCCTGAAATCCGTTAAAGTCGCAGTTTTCATCGATAAAATCTAAAAAATCATATAATTCAGTTTTTTCCCTGGACAAGAAATTTTTGTGAAACTGTTTTGATTGATAGGGGGGAAAAGGCAGTGCGGGTTTTGTCAGAGTGGTTTTCAGAAAATAGTGAAAAATTTTGGGATTTTCATAAATAACCCCCTTAATCATGGGCTACCTCTATGCAGTAGTCGGAGGGTATTTAAAGATCTTACGGCCAATAAAAAAGCCTTTGCTGTAAGATCTTTAAATACCCACCTCCTACTGCATAGAAGTAGCCCATGACAAGGGGGTTATTTACTAAATTCAGACTTTTTCTCATTTTATTAAAACAATTCGATCAAACTCTCAAACCCGAATCCCCTTAATTTATCAATAATTATTCTCTTAAAAAATTGTGTGACAATTCGAATAGTGTGACTTTTTCGATTCGATTTTCGAATCGTACAACTTTTTCGATTTTGTCAATTTTTTGAGCAAATACAAACATCAAACACCCTAAAAATCATGAAGGCAAAATATATATCTTCAGATGGTTAAAGGGATCTCTGCCATGGACTTTTACATGAATTTTAACTGGAGTATTTTTGGTTCCGGATTTTTTTGTTGCTATGGGACATAATAAATCTCGAATTATCCTCTAAAAATTTTCACTAAAAGAACTCGACCATTACTAAACAGACCTCTACTAAGTTTCACCATGACATGAAAGAAGTAGGGCGGAAGGAGATGATTTTTTTAATGGAGTTTGAATAAAATATTTTACCATTATTTTTGTGACCCTTTGTGGAATTCTTTTGCCTGCCCATTTGCTCATTCTGCTATTGGTCACAGTTTGCCATTACCTAAAGGAAGGGAGTGTCTCAAGAGAGTAAAATAGTAACATAGTAAGTTAGGTTGAAAAAACACACCCGTCCATCAAGTTCAACCTTTTAAGTCTTTATATAACCTGCCTAGCTGCTTGTTAAAGATGTTTTGGTCCTTGTCACCTCTCTCGCTATAATTGGCCCGAACGGCTTCCCCCTGTCTTCCACCGGCTAAAATGAAAAATCACCTGCGGCATGGCACATGCGGTGCTTCATTTTCCAAAGTTGCCTTATGAGGAAACTTCGGGCGACTTCGGAATACGAAGTGATACGTGTGTCATGCCGAGGCAATTTTCCATTATAGCAGAAGCTGTTTTGGGGAGATTAGTCGCCCCAAAGGAGAGGGGATTAGTCGCCAGGCGACTAAATCTCCCCGAATCGCGAGGTGTGCCCTTACCCTTAAGCTGGAACTACAAGGTGCGTGTCATTCCGATCCGACGCAATGAGAGGAAGCGCAGGTGTAACATTGGATGCGCCGAATCTAATGAAAGTTATACAAATATTGCATCTACAAACTGATTCGGTCGGGTCGAATGCGAACGCCGCACGTTGCGTCTTCATCCGTCAGTTGTGTCGGATGAATCCCCAATGCAAATTGCATGTTTTTTCTGTTCTGGAACAATTCTTGACAAAGGCCCTAAGGTGGGCCGAAACGTTGGACACGCAAATTGAATACAATAAAATGTGCGGTGATGTGTGTGCCCTATTATTTTGACACAGCTGAACTGCGGTTATTGACACAGGGCACTGAGGGAACCCCTGGAGCTTCCGCTTCGATCCAGAGGTGGTGATAGGTTAACCCAGCGTCAGCCAGGCAGAACTAAGTGGGACATACATTAACCCTATTAAAACTTCGCAAATTCTAAAATGACACTTTGCACACAATGGTAAATGACCCAAACAGACGGCTCCCTGTTATCATTAGGATTAAAAAAGAAACATGATGTAATAATTCATAAAAATCCAGGCAATTACTCAAACAGTAAGTGGCACATTTACTTAGGGTCGAATATCGAGGGTTAATTAACCCTCGATATTCGACCATCGAAGTAAAATCCTTCGACTTCGAATATCGAAGTCGAAGGATTTACTGCATTTCGTTCGTTCGATCGAACGGTCGAAGGAAAAATAATTCGATTGAACGATTAAATCCTTCAAATCGAACGATTCGAAGGATTTTAATCCATCGATTAAACGATTTTCCTTCAATCAGAAATTACTTAGAAAGTCTATGGGGAAGGTCCCCATAGGCTAGCATTGGTGCTCGGTAGGTTTTAGGTGGCGAAGTAGGTGGTCGAAGTTTTTTTTAAAGAGACAGTACTTCGGCTATCGAATGGTCGAACAATTTTTAGTTTGAATCGTTCGATTCGAAGTCGTAGTCGAAGGTCGAAGTAGCCAATTCGATGGTCGAAGAAGTAGCCAAAAAAAAACCTTCGAAATTCGAAGTATTTTTCATTCTAATCCTTCACTCGAGCTAAGTAAATGTGCCCCTAAGAGTTTAATATTTTCCTTAGCATCTGTACCAAAAGCAAATGTGTCAGACATGTGAGGGAAGATGAAGTGATAGAGAATGTGCCTATGGAGAATCGCCGTGGGCTGGTGCGGTTCAGGTAAAATCCTGTTTTGGCCAAACACAAGTGGGCGGATGAGTTGGATGAGCAGCTTAGACCAGAGGTAGAGATGTACTCTCTTGAGATCCCGCTAAATGTATAAATAGTGATGGGCGAATTTATTCACCAGGCGCAAATTCGCGGCGAATTTGCGCGATTCGCCACCAGCGAATAAATTCGCAAAACGCCTTCGGAAATTCGCGGCAAAAATTTGCCGGCGTCAAAACATTTTTTTCCGGAAAAAAAAAAAATTTGCCGGCACCGTTTTGCGAATTTTTCGTCGTTTCGCGAATTTCGCACGAAATTCGCAAATTTTTCAGCGAAACGGCGCAAATTCGCCCATCACTATGTATAAATGTTTAGCAGTGGAGGAGTAGGAATACGTTTTACGAAAAGCCAGTCTGTTTTCTGTTATTTGTTCCTACACCCAACATCCTTGTAGAAGATACTGTAATGCAGAATCGTTCCCTGTACAAGTAGATACCAGCATGTTCTTATAATACTTATAGTGAAAATATAGAGCTTTAGACACTAAAAGGACACACAAGCCCTTGTAATGTAATACTTTACATCTCTGGTGCATCAAAGAGATAAATGAAGAAAAGATCTCTCTTACTGGCAGAAAGTATAACATCCTAATCCCACTGTTATGATTTAATATCACACTCAGCGCCGGGCCATCGATTACAGCAGGAAAAGTTTCCCATTCGTTTACAATAGAGTGAAATGAAGATGAACAAAGCATTCGAAAATGTTATTTTATCTGATTATTTTTTCAATTTGAAATTCACCTTGGGGCACAAAAGGGAGAAGAACAGAGGTGGGAACTGGACAAATCACAAACAAGCAGAGTTCTCATTGGCCTTTTCTTACAAATAACCCAAGACCTTGATTTAGGAGAGAGAACCCCTGGGTGGGAAAATGCTCTTTTCATTCATATGAATGGGAGATATTCTAGGGGTCATTTACAGTGACCTCAGACACAAGTGCTAGAGCTAAAGAAGTATATATATATATATATATATATATATATATATATATATATATATATATATATATATATATATATATATATATATATATATATATATATATATATATATATATATATATATATATAGAACAAGAGGAATCCTTCCCCTGATTTTCTGACTGTGCCATCATCCAGCCCAGTTACAGGCTGGAGAACGATCCGATTGGCTGGGCACCTTGGGAGATAGGGTGTGCCTAACTTTGGAGCCAAATGTACGGGGTCTCCCAGAGAGATGAACAGAGCCAGCAGGAGTTGCTGTAAGACTGTCAAGTACAGAGAAGCTGTTAAGTCTGTGGAATCTGTGGAGATGCAGATTGAGCCCAGCCTGTTCCCTGCCAAGCTGCTAGAGACTCAGAAGGAGAAAGGTGCCACTGATGAGATTGATCCTGCTGCAGAGCTGCCTGTAATCTCCAGTGTGACTGCCTCTGAGAGCACCCCTCCCAAGGGAGGATTCTGGCACAGATACCAGCGTGGGGCCCAAAAGTAAAGTGTATTTACCTGCTACATGGGAGCTGCTGCTAAATTCCAAAGGGAGAGGTACTTTTGGGAAATGGTAGCGCTACCTGGGGAATAAGAGCTCTGGGGAAGGGACATTTCATTTGAACTGTGTGCTTATTAACCCCTTCTGGAGGATTGGGACTTTGATGTTAAAAAGGACTGTGTTGGAGCAACAGTTACGTACCTAATAGTGATATACAGTAGGTAGTGTCCCACGTGTCCCCAGTGTAGGAGTGCATGGTGTATTCGTTTTACTGCAGGTTATATAAAGTTTATATTTGGCCCAATGGTGTTCACTAACTTGGGTTGCACTGGACAGGGACAGACTGGGGTGTTTAGGGCCCACCAGGGCTGACTTCAGGGGCCCGCCTCCTGACATCTGCCCTACTTATGTTTTAGCTCCCTCTTCCTGAACTTTCCGCATGGGATCGGGGAGCAGGCCTGGGTCCGGGTGGGGGAGTTGGCCTGGGTGCGGGTCTCATGACAGCCGGGCCCACTCCGTCACTGACACTGAGGACTCTGACTTCACCCTGCTGGATATATGGAAGATGCCATCAGGCAGGCCTTGGTCCAATTTCTGCTGTCTGCAAGACAGGGAGGAGGAGTTTTGACTGAGAGCACTGGGGTGGTTAAACGCAGTGTCGGATTGGCCCACCGGGATACCAGGAAATATCCCGGTGGGCCCAGGTGTCAGTGGGCCTCTTGCTTTTAACCATTTGGCTTATTTTATGGTCATTCCCTATTTCGTTATGAGAACAAAGAGGCTTAATGATGGAAGAATATAGTATAGTATGTCGAGAAAATAGACTAGGAGAATAAAGAGGTTGAGTGAGGAGAGGAGGTATAGTAGTTTGATAAGTGGGCCCTCAGCCTAAGGTTTTCTGGTGGGCCCCTGGCATCCCAGTCAGTTTAACTCTGGTTAAACGCATTTTGTGTGCCATAAAAACAGTCTGTGCAGCTTTTAGTCCAGTAAAACATAGTACTGAAAAATGATCTCATAAATAACCACCTGTTGATTCTCTGGACATGCTGGACACCATAAAATAAATAGCCTGGCATTTCTACATTCAGCAAATTTCCATTTCTTGTTTAATCAATCAGTAAAACCATTTCCTTCTGTATAAATAGAGCGGATACAATAAACCTGATTAGACTCAAATATTCGCTTTCTCCAAAAAATATTATCCCTGTCGTAGATTATAATTTATAATGTGTCTCTTACTGATTGTAATTTGTACAGAGGTGATCTCCACGCGTTCCCTGTCGTCCTTCTAATATCTTCATAAATGAAATTATCCATGATATAATATTCTAATCAGATCATGGGGGGTTTCAGCTAGTGATTCGCCCCAAAAAACTTGGCGCCGGCGTCAAAATTCGCGAAACGCCGCCGGCGTCTCGTTTTTGATGCCGGCGGCGTTTCGCGAATTTTTCACCCTTTCGCGAATTTCCCGTGAAATTCGCGAATTTTCCGGCAAAGCGAAACGGCGCAAATTCGCCCATCACTAGTTTTAGCGTTTCACAAATTCAAATTACTTGAATGTTTATAAATCTATTTGTATAATTAGGAGTTGGGAGGGACATATATTAGATTTTCTACTGCCCAGACTGAATGAAATGATCATCACCTAATGCAGTGTCACCTCCATGTTACCCATTAACATTCCACTTCCATATCTCTGGGTGTCAAAGCAAGATAAAAGTTCCTGCCACGCTATTTCTAAAAACGCGCTTTCACGGTTTGACCTTTTTTTTTTTCGCAAAGTGATTCGGTGGAAGATGAAGACATGAAAAGCATTTTGATGAAAACATTAAATGACACCAAGGTGAAATCCCTGTTAGGTTACTGAGCTAGTAGTGATGGGCGAATTTATTCGGCAGGCGCGAATTAGCGGCAAATTCCCGAAACCAAAATTTTTCACTTGCATCAAAAAGACCGACATCCGCGTCCAAAAAACCGATGCCAGCGTAAAAAAAAACAGACACCGGCGTCAAAAACGAGACGCAGTTTTGAAAAATTTTCGCCGTTATACGTATTTTGCAGGAAATTCGCAAATTTTTCTGCAAAGCATCACTGTGAGCTAGACAACATTTTTTCCTGTATAAGTCTATCACAGATTTCTACTGGAATTCACTGATTCATAGTTTAGCATTTTAGCTTTTTTCCACAAAAAAAGAGAAAGAAAATGCTATTTATTGTGGGATCAGATTGTGGGACCAGATTAGCTCTGTAATTAAACAAAGTCCATTTTAAGCAAATAATTCTATTTTTTTTAAAAAAAAAAATGATTTCCTTGTTCTCTGTAATAATAAAACCGTAGTTTGTACTTGATGGTAATTAAGCTGCACAAATCCATATTGGTGGCAAAACAATCCTATTGGGTTTGTTTAGTGTCAATTATTTTTAGCAGACTTAGGGTCAAATTAAAGGAGAACTAAAGCTGAACTAAAGAAGTAGGTAGAAATGTTGTACATGATGTTTTGTGCTTCTGTACAAGCTCAAGGCAAACACAGCCCTTTAGCAGTAAAGATCTGTGTCTCCAAAGATGCCCCAGTAGCTCCCCATCTTCTTTTCTGCTGATTCACTGATTCACATGCTCTGTGCTGCTGTCACTTACTGAGCTTAGGGACGCACTCACAATATACAGTACACATAGAATAGAAATGTCACAATATAAGGCTGATTAGTAATTAATACAGATAATTACTACATGGCAGCACAGAAACCAGTGCAATTAGCATCAGAATTGAATAATCAGCAAACCTGTAGCATCAGCTTATATTACAGCTAGGGAAGCTCATTTTCTGCTGGATAATTAGTGACGAGCCCTAAGC
Source organism: Xenopus laevis (assembly GCF_017654675.1). Classification (NCBI taxonomy): domain Eukaryota; kingdom Metazoa; phylum Chordata; class Amphibia; order Anura; family Pipidae; genus Xenopus; species Xenopus laevis. The sequence continues at coordinate 5,576,764 of NC_054380.1, forward strand.
TTAGCTTCTCAACAGCCAATCAGAGCCCACTGAGCATGTGAGTGTCACAGACACTTTCCAAGATGGTGACCCCCTGTGACAAGTTTGAAGTCCTGGATCATTGCTGCTATTGACAAGCTCAAACTTTAGCCTCGTGCAATAAGTTCACTATATAAAATAAGACATTTTTAGCCACATTCGTTCCTTAGGATTTAGTTCTCCTTTAAGGAAAAACCTATTATCTCCGCAATTCAATTCAGTTTATAAAATTTGCCTATTTACAATTTTTGTTTTCTTAATTTTTTTCTCATTTAAAATGTTACGTTTTCCAAAAAATGAACTTACATGATGCTTCCACTGCACAGTAGGAGCAAGTCATAGCAATAATATCTATGATATAAGCTACAATGTCTATCTAGGGGGTTATTTTATTTTTCAAAATCCGAAAATATCTCATTCTTTTCTGAAATCTGCTCTGACCAAAGCTGCATAAGTTATTTCCCCTTATTTAATACATTTTCCCGAAGAATTCCACCGCAGGAACAAACTCTAAAAAATTGTAAAAATCGTACGAAAATTCGAATTGTACGAATTTTTTGATTTTCGACCTGAAAACTCGGATTATTGCCTGAAAACCACGGAATCTTTAGATTATTGCACGCACAGATCAGGATTTCTTTGGGACTTCTCCCATTGATTTACATCCAACCTCGGCAGGTCTGAGGAGACTTTTTTTTTTCGGACTTTTTCCATCCTTGGGTATTGATGGGCGAAATTATAAATTCGCGAAAAAGTCAGACCAAACTAGAATCCACTATTTGACATTATTTATTATTTAAATAAATTATTATTATTTAAAATGATTATATTGGATCGGGGACAAACATGAAAAATTTTAGCAAAAATCCGAATCATGTTTTTTTTGGATTTTTTTCCCGAATTGCTCAATTTTTTCGGGCTTGTTCCAAATTTTTCAGATTTTTGCCAGAAAAGTCTGAAATAGTAGGATTTCCAAGCCGACTTCCAGCGACGACCCAAGAAACTTCCAAATAGTATAGGGATCTCTCCCATTGGCTAATATACAACCTCGGTAGGTCTGAGATGCCAGATTTTCAGATTTGGACCTTTTCCATCCTTGGGATATAATAAATCCTGAAAAATCCCAGGGTTTTTTTCCACTAAAAATTTGGATTATATAGTAAAGTCTATAGTGTAGTGAAGTTGCGAAATTGCCACGAAAATCCATAACAAATTTTTTGATGCCAGTGACCATTTCGACACTGGTGACAATTAAAGGCGTTTCGCCATTTTGCCAATTTCGTGGAAAATTAGAGAATTTTTGGACAAAAAGGGAGAAATTTGCCAATCGCTATCTATAATACATCCCAATAAATTCTAGGTTTTTTTTTTCATTAAATTCTTTTTTTCAGATTTTACAGCAAAAGAAACTTGAATTTGGACTTTAATAAATAACCCGCCTAGAGTTTCAATCTTGTGGGCCTCGTGAAACCATGGTCCATAATTTGTCCAAATTAATAGTGACTTTCAACTCCTGTAGAAGTTATATGTGTAACAACCACTACATTTTAATAGGAGCAGCAAATCAATTAAAAAAACCTACGATTCGGATTATCACTGATTTTTTCCCCAATCTGATAAAATCATAATGTTTTAATAATAAATAAGGGCAAATCTTGGGTTTTAGTTTTGTCAGACTTTTTTGATTAAAATAGACTGATAAATTCGAACTTTCATAAGTAAGGCCCCCAAGTTAATAATTATGTGCGTGTCTATACCATATAATCTTTTTTAATATGTTTTTCTTAAAGGAAGAGTAACAACAAAAAATAAAAGAGTTTTAAAATAATTAAAATATATATAACGTACTGTTGCCCTGCATTGGTTTATGTGTTGATTTAGAAAGACTACTATAGTTTATATAAATGGGGACAGACATTTAGACTGAAAAAGGAGAAAAGGCACAGGATACACAGCAGATAACAGATATGCTCTGTAGTATACAAAGGAATTGTCCAGAATGAATGCATCTATTATCTGCTATGTAACCTGAGCCTTGCCCCCATGGCTACACAGCAGCTTGTTTATATAAACTATAGTAGTACTTATCTGTTATCTACTGTGTATCCTGTGCTTGAATGGCTGCCCCCATGGCTACACAGCAGCTTGTTTATATAAACTATAGTAGTACTTATCTGTTATCTACTGTGTATTCTGTGCTTGAATGGCTGCCCCCATGGCTACACAGCAGCTTGTTTATATAAACTATAGTAGTACTTATCTGTTATCTACTGTGTATCCTGTGCTTGAATGGCTGCCCCCATGACTACACAGCAGCTTGATTATATAAACTATAGTAGTACTTATCTGTTATCTACTGTGTATCCTGTGCTTGAATGGCTGCCCCCATGGCTACACAGCAGCTTGTTTATATAAACTATAGTAGTACTTATCTGTTATCTACTGTGTATCCTGTGCTTGAATGGCTGCCCCCATGACTACACAGCAGCTTGTTTATATAAACTATAGTAGTACTTATCTGTTATCTACTGTGTATCCTGTGCTTGAATGGCTGCCACCATGGCTACACAGCAGCTTGTTTATATAAACTATAGTAGTACTTATCTGTTATCTACTGTGTATCCTGTGCTTGAATGGCTGCCACCATGGCTACACAGCAGCTTGTTTATATAAACTATAGTAGTACTTATCTGTTATCTACTGTGTATCCTGTGCTTGAATGGCTGCCACCATGGCTACACAGCAGCTTGTTTATATAAACTATAGTAGTGTTTCTGAAGTAATTATACCAGTTTTACCTGTGCAGCACAACAGTACATTATATTGTCATTACTTAAGGATACTTTCATTTTTTAGTGTTACTTTTCCTTTAAGTTCAAAAAACATTTAAAAAAACTCTGCTTTTGGAAGTCATAAATGGGGGAAAGGGAACTGAGGTTTGTGCATAACATTTGCCGGCTGCTTCTTACATCTGATTTTCATGCAAAATAGAAGAAGACAAATATAAACAAAGGGCCATTTCAACAGCAGAAATAATTGTTCAGTTTTTGGAAACATCAGTATTTATGTTAATTAAAGTTCATATTCTGTTCACTGTGAAAGAGCCAACTTCAAGCAGGGCCATTCTGTGTTATAAATGGTCATTGTTTTATGGGAAAATGCTGTCACTGCATGTTTTATAGAAGATACAGGAAACAGCCCAGACTACAACATTCAGTTTTGTTGCCCAGTAAGGATTTCTTAAATTCATAACTAATCAAGGGAAAAAAATAAGGTAATAATAACTGACCCAAATATACCAATGAATAGTGATGGGCGAATTTATTCGCCAGGCGCGAATTCACGTTGAATTCCCGCGATTCGCAGGCAGCGAATAAATTCGTGAAACCGGCGTAAAATTTTGCCAGCAAAAATTCGCCAGCGTCCAAAAAAAATGGACGCCGGCATCCGTTTTTTTGGACGCCGGCGCATTTTTGCCGGCGATTGTGCACCGGTGTAAAAAAAATGGATGCCGGGGTCAAGATTGGACGCCAGCATCAAAAATGAGACGCCGTTTCGCGAACGGCACAGATTCGCCCATCACTACCAATGAATATTTGAAATGAAAAAAAAGTTTCCCCCACTGCATACTATGCTGTTCCTTGCTCAAAATTAACATTATGCAGGAGACAAGGAGATGTCTGTAGAAAGGAAGAGGCACTCACAATGTAAGGTTTAAGAAGTGGACCTTATCGGCCAATGATGAGCAACGTGTAAGTGAGAAGATACCATGTGCAACAGAAAACTAAAAGCTCTGTATGATCCAATGATCCAATACATGATCCAATAAAGAAAATAATTATTACAGACCCAGCAACTAAACTGTTGATAGCAGAGGCAAGAAATATGGTCAGGTCAGGTGATCTCTTCCTGTTACAGTTAGAGCTGCAGTATTTCTGGTCAGTTGATCTCTTCCTGTTACAGTTAGAGCTGCAGTATTTCTGGTCAGGTAATCTCTTCCTGTTACAGTTAGAGCTGCAGTATTTCTGGTCAGGCGATCTCTTCCTGTTACAGTTAGAGCTGCAGTATTTCTGGTCAGGTGATCTCTTCCTGTTACAGTTAGATCTGCAGTATTTCTGGTCAGGTGATCACATCATGTTACAGTTAGAGCTGCAGTATTTCTGGTCAGGTGATTTCTTCCTGTTACAGTTAGAGCTGCAGTATTTCTGGTCAGGTGATCTCTTCCTGTTACAGTTAGAGCTGCAGTATTTCTGGTCAGGTGATTTCTTCCTGTTACAGTTAGAGCTGCAGTATTTCTGGTCAGGTGATCTCTTCCTGTTACAGTTAGAGCTGCAGTATTTCTGGTCAGGTGATCTCTACCTGTTACAGTTAGAGCTGCAGTATTTCTGGTCAGGTGATCTCTTCCTGTTACAGTTAGAGCTGCAGTATTTCTGGTCAGGTGATCTCTTCCTGTTACAGTTAGAGCTGCAGTATTTCTGGTCAGGTGATCTCTGAGGCAGCACACAGACCATCACAAAATGGTGGTTCAAGGCAAGAGATCTAAGAGGGCAATATTTACTTAAATATATTTTCCAGTTTGATAAGATTCTTTAAAGGAGAAGGAAAGGTTAAAACTAAGTAAGCCTTATCAGAAAGGTCCATCTAAATATACCAGTAAACCCCCAAAGTAGTGCTGCTCTGAGTCCCCTGTCAAAAGAAACACAGCATTTCTTTCCTTCTATTGTGTACTCATGGGCTTCTGTATCAGACTTCCTGCCTTCAGCTTAAACCTCATTGCCCTGGGCAAGAGCATGCTCAGTTTGCTCCTCTCCCCCCTCCCCCTCCCTTTTCTACTGTAATCTGAGCCCAGAGCAGGGAGAGACTCAGGCAGGAAGTGATGTCACACCATGTTAATACTGCAGCTCCTATCCTAAACAAACAGAGAGTTTCTAGAGCTTTTTACTCAGGTATGGTAAAACATTCTACAGAATAAAAATAGCATTCTAGCTTGCACTATTGCAGCTAATCTATTGGCAATAAAATGCCTCCATAGCTTTCCTTCTCCTTTAATATGCCACTTAATTTGATATAAACTATCTGTTGCTTATGTATTCATTTTGGGGGTATAGTTTTCCTTTAAGCAAGGAAAGAATATAATTATGAAAGATATAAAGGATGCTAGAAAAAGCAGGGATAAAAGGGAAAAGGATACTGAAATAACTACATAAAAAAATGAATTGTAGTGGAAATTCATAATTATCTTGTTTCTGCTTTTTTTTCTCTTTCTTTTACTTTTGATTATTTTTCATGTTTTGATGAATGCTGTAAAATGACACGATACAGTTTATGCTGTTGAATCTTCCTTTCTTTTTTTGAAATGGAAAAAAAATAATTAAATAAAGAATATATAGAGGGGAAAAAAAAGAAAAAAAAACTACAAGCACTGTAAAGAATGGGACATTTGTTGAAATCTGATACTGGAGTAGCTCCAATAATCCATAATTGCTGTTGGGGAGGGTCAATCACAGAGACAAATCAATTGTCCTCAACTGTAATTGTTAGCAGGTATCACTCCATCTATTCAAGTTATAGTGAAAGGTACAATGTATCAACTTCAGCCTAAATGACATGGAAGTTAGGGGACAAGTAGAGGCGCAAGGGGAGACACCTATGAAATTGAGCGTAGAGACCAGTGGAAATTCAGATGGGCGAGTCTGTCTCTTGCCAATAGTTGAAGCCCATTAGAATGCCAATATACCATGTAACACATGTTCCTCCAGGTCATGGATTAGTCTGGGTTGTGTTGTGCAGTCGGTATAAACCAAGGGACGTGCAGCCCCTAAAATTGTCTTAATGATTAGTTTAAAGACAAGTCTATTCAGGTATCAAATGCACATTCATATATGAGATGCTGAGATTCTCAAGAAATACCTGATTGCTGGAAGATGTCCTGTATACTTAAGGACTTAGATCAATAAAACATTTTTATCATGGTTGAGTTGTCATCCCTGTTACACATACATTTAATACCTACAGCCGCATTTGCAACATTCCTCATACTGACTGCTGGAAACCTTTAGTCGATTCATTTCTTTGCCAGTGGAATGTCAATAAACTGTGTTTGCCATAGACGTAACCTGGTTACACAACCATAGAACTGGCAGTAACTGCTGAGAGGGGATCCATATCCAATGATGTGAAATTAAGTTGTTGAGTGAAACACTGTATAGAGAAACAATATGGTCAGTCACAATATTTATATGGGCATGGGATCTATTATCCAGAATGCTTGGGACACTCAGTTTGCTGCAAAAGCGGTCTTTTCCCATAAGTACCCTGCCTTAAGTCTACTAAAAACATTTAATTAATGAAAAAGCATAATAGATTTGTCTTATGCCACCATAGTTACTAATGTTTGCTTAAATATGGAAAAAGAATTGCCATAGTTTACAGTTGTCTGGATAACAGATTTCCAGATAACAGATCCCATACTTGGAGTATTATAGCATGATTACTCCATTTATGATACTGCCATTGTAATGGTTTCTTTTGGACAGGAATACAAAACAACTGCTGGCAATTATCTCCTTCATCCACAAAGCTCTGCTTGTGTTGGTCTTCAGCCAATGTGGGGCCTTCTGTGATGGAGATAAAAGAGAACATACACCACTTCAGAAATAAAATTAATATTCAGGCGAGGTACAGGCAGGGATATAGACTGAGTCAGGTCAAAGGGTTAGGGCAGTTGGCCATCGGGACAGACAGGACAAGAACAAACTCTAAGGAACTTGAGCAGGATCTGATAATGAGAAACCAGCTTGGGCAAAGGCATAATGACCCAATACCCAGTACCTGGTTCCTTTTAAATTGAGTATTGGGTCATTATGCCTTTGCCCAAGCTGGTTTCTCATTATCAGATCCTGCTCAAGTTCCTTAGAGTTTGTTCTTGTCCTGTCTGTCCCGAGAAAGGGAAAGGGAAAGACCAAACATCTGTTGTGACATCATCACAAATTGCTTTAGCATCAATATACCCCCAATGACTAATTATTCAGGAAAACCAGCAGCCCTGCCTGTTGGCAGTCTAAGGGAAACTTCACCTTACAAATATTCATTGTTTATACAAGATTTAATAGAGCTCTACCACAGCAAATGCTAATATGGCATACATTCATATTTTTCTACTGTCAGTGCTTCTTAAAAACAAGGGTCATCTATTCAGCAATTTTCGGTTGAATTTATGCCTTTTCATTCATATATTTAGTTCTGTCTAGGGATGCACCGAATCCAGGATTTGGTTCGGATCCTTCTTCCTGGCCGAACCGAATTCAAATCCTAATTTGCAAATTAGGAACAGGGAGGGAAATCGCGTGACTTTTTGTCACAAAACAAGGACACCTAAGATGTTTTTCCCTTCCCACCCCTAATTTGCATGTACAAATTAGGATTCGGATTTGGTTCGGTATTCGGCCGAATCTTTCACGAAGGATTCGGGTGTTCGGCCGAATCCACAATAGTGGATTCGGTGCATCCCTAGTTCTGTTAAATGACTCACAAAAGAACTGAAGACATCCACTTAACACTATGGGGGTTATTTATTAAAACTTAATTCGATCAAACTCCTAACCAATTATGCCTTTATTTTACTAAAAAAAAATAATCAAAAACGATAAAAACACATGCGGAAAAGTTTGTGACAAAATTGTGTGGCAATTAAAATGGTGCCACTTTTTCTAATTTGTCACTCGAAAACCACAACTCTTTAGGATTGTTGTACAAAACCCTCAGAGAATATGAATGCAAGAAACATCTCTGAATTGTAAAAAGGAAATCTGCCATTGACTTCCACATGATTCAGTAGTTTGAGTATTTAAGGATTCTGATTTGTCGCATACTAAATCCTGAAAAAGTTGTGCCTTTTTTTCCTGCTTTTTTTTTTTGGATCTTTTGCGTCTAAAAAATTCGACCTTTAATAAATTTGCCCCTACAGTATAAAGCAATGATTGCAAAGCGCACAACTTTATATTTACCAGGATGCACTTTTACATCCTTTCAATAAAGGCAATGGGTTCAATACAAAGAGAGTACAGATCTGCACATGGGTTAAATTCCAATGGTTGTCCTGCTTTGTCTGATTGTAGCTCGTGCTGCAGTCAAATTTGTATCAAAGTTGGTACCAGATATTTATTTTCCCACACAAAAAGCATGTGTTTTATTTCCTTTAGAGAGGGCTGGAGAGTTTCCCACTAGCTTGGAGGTGGTTTTGAAATTTGCATAAATAAGGCTTTTTGTTTAACTAGAGATTTCTGTTTGTTTAGATGACAACAAGATTGTTTTCACACTGTAGTTAAAGGGGTAGTTCACCTTTAATTTACTTTATTATGATATACTATTATTATATAATTTATCCTTAACGGAGACGGATCTAGAGGTTTTTTTTATAGTTTCAGCATTATTTGATACTTTTTAGATCTTTTCTATTTTTACCTCTCCTATTCATCTTCCAACTCTGATTTAGGGTTGCCACCTTTTAATTCAATGCTTACAGGCTGGTGGTGGTGGGGGCAGGAGCAAATGGGTGGACCGTGACGTAAAAGGGGGCCGGCTTTGATGTAGAAAGGGGCGTGCCATTGTGTAAGGGGTGGGGCCTAACACACAATTAGGCAGAAGAAAGGTAAATTCTGAGCGGGTTGGGGGCGGCCGAGGGCTTTTGTTAGGAGTATTACAAATTTAAATTTGTAATACCGGCCCCTGCCTTGGCAGATGTTTTACCGGCTAGGCCGGTAAAATACAGGCCGGGTGGCAACCCTACTCTGATTCAAACCACTGGTTGGTTGCTAAGGTAAAGTGGACCCCAGTGACCTGATAAAGTTAACCCCAGTGACTGGATAGAAGTGCTGGACACAAAAGCTAAATCATTCAACATCCAGTACAGGGATCCCCAACCAGTGGCATGTTCTCTCAGTGGCCTCAAAGCAGGTGCTTAATTTTGAATTCCAGGCTTGGAGGCAAGTTTTGGTTGTATAAAAACCAGGTGTACTGCCAAACAGAATCTCCTGTAGGCTACCAGTCCACATAGGGGCTACCAAATAGCCAATCACAGCCCTTATATGGCACCCCCTGGAACTATTGCTTGTGTTGCTCACCGACTCTTTTTTACATGGGGAAAAAAGTCCAGTTGTAAATTGATTTAGAATATAAATGTCTTCGTCATACTAAGGGTTTTTTTTTTATCAAAGTCCAAATTTATCTCAATATTTTCTGCTACGAACTCTGATCAAATCGCTCAGGTTTTTTGCGCTTATTTATTATTACATTTTCCCGAAAATTTGCTTTGCTGGAAAAAATCTGATGTTTTTGGATTTTTCACCCGAAAACTCATTGACTTATATGCAATCTCAACAGGTTTGAGATGCTGGATTTTCTGATTCTGACTTTTTCATCCTCGGGGTTTAATGAATTCTGAAAAATTCATGATTTTTTTAAAAAGTCACACATTCGTGATTTTTGCATTCGGAGTTTAGTAAATAACCCCCTAAAAGTTCAGTTAAAAGTCCAAACTTGTCTAATCTGTTTAGGAATTATAGAATCCCATGGCCAAACGTTGGTGCATGATGTAATCAATACATCATGAAATTCAGCCCTTTCATACCTTAGAACCCATAATACAACCCACCACCATCAACTGAATTTAAATATCCTTTCCATTGCTGCTTTTAATGTAAAAAATTGCATCAGTTTTGCCATTAAAGTTGTTCCAGGCCCAAACTGGAAGCGGCACAAATCAAGTCTGTTATTTTTTCACAGAACATTCTCTGAGCACGTGGCCATCATTTCACTTTCCAAGTAAAACTATAGAAAACATGGCTCCCAGCCAAGGCCATTTTCTCCTCTAGTCTTCAAATCGTATTATATATATTGCACACTTGGGAATATTGTGCACTTAGAGGCTCGTTTGTTTTTCTTAGTAGAACTCTAACCTGCTTATAAGCACCTGATCCTTGTGTAAATAAAGAAACAAAACAGGCTGGTAGCGTCTAATCACAAGTGATTCATTTAAAGAGCTGAACTGAAAGTCTACACCCACCCAATCTCCTTTAAACTGGTAAACTAGTCTAGACCACCTTCCTTCCTAACACATGGAGTTCCAGTTGTTTTCCAGATAATGCGATGTGACATTTTAAATGACAAATTATACTGGTAAAGAATAAAGTTCGGCAGAATACAAAGCCCAATCATTTTACATATGTAACTGCTTCAGAATGAACTGTGGAACAGAACTGCATTTTATTTGAACGTCTTCAGAACAACGAGATAAAACTTCTACCTTTCATACTCCCTTGGGTAAAAGGAAATCAACTCGCATGATGTGGCTTATTCTTTACAGGCAGAAATTCTTCCTTTAGTTGTTTAAAGTACTGCTAGTATATAACTCACTAAAACCTTACGGCACTTTTTAACATATATTATAACAGTGTCCCAAAGGAAGCCAACATCAATTGGTTTTAATAAATATATCATTTATTATATACATCCGTTTGACCTGCTAGTCCCATGTGAATTGCGATGTGAGACACATAAATGGCAAAATGAACTGTACTGCAAATAAACATAATCTGAGGCCATACAATGAAATATTAGCAACAAATATTTATTTTATTTTGCAAAGAGCATGCAGTATTTTTAAATATATGGTATATAATTCCTGGAACCATATGAATAATATAACTTAATATTTCTGAATATTCAGACCACACATCTACCACTAGCAATAGTGTTTCTGTAATCTGTACTATAAACACATTAGAATTAGTGAAATTGTGCGTATAGGAGATCCAGGGAAGAAATGCATGAACACTTAGTAGAGTAAGAGCCTACGTGCTACTCCCCTACCTGCCCCTCATGAATACATCGCTGCCAAATTCAGGCATCACTGTATTTATGGGGGCCACAGTTCTCTCCAACACAGATTAGGGAGCCCAGTCCAAGGGCCAGTTACAGAGAGATGTTGGGAGAATGCGATTTTCACAAATTTATACTCCTGTAAATTGCTGGGGAGCCCAGTCTGAAGGCCATTTACAGCAAGATTTTTGGAAAGTGCTATTTTCTCACCAAGATACTCCTGGAAGTAGATGGAAAGCCCAACTGGAAGGCCATTTACCATGAGTTTCTGGGAGAATGCTATTTTATACAAAGTGATACTCCTGGAAGTGGCTGGGGAGACCAGTCTGAAGGCCATTTACAGCAATATTGTTGAAGAGTTCCATTTTCTCACCTAGATACTCCTGGAAGTAGCCGAAGCCATCTAGAAGGCCATTTACCAGGAGTTTCTGGGAGAATGCTATTTTCACAAAGTGATACTCCTGGAAGTGGCTGGGGAGACCAGTCTGAAGACAATTTACAGCAAGATTTTTGGAGAGTGCCATTTCCCACCTAGAAACTCCTGGAAGTAGCTGGAAAGCCAATCTTGAAGGCCATTTACCACGAGTTTCTGGTAGAATGCTATTTTGGCACCTTCATACTCCTGAATATGGGTGAGGAGCCCAGCCTAAAGTCCAGTTACAATGAGACTCCTGGAAGCTGAGCTTGAAGGTCAATTAGAGATCTTGGGTAAACATTTGTTTTCTGACTATCCAGCAAATGTCTCCACATACATGTATGGTAATCTGTTATCCAGAAGCCAGTTATCCAGAAAGCTCTGAGTTACAGGAAGGTCATCTTCTATAGATTCCATTTTAGCCAAATAATGCAAATTTTTTTAAATAATTTTTTACCTGTAATAATAAAACAGTATATTGTACTTGATCCCAACTAAGATATAATGAATCTTTATTGGAGGCAAACCAATCCTATTGGATTTAATATTTACTACCTAGTAGTCAGGGTATGACGATCCATATTATGGAAAGAGCTGTTATCTGGAAAACCTCAGGTCCTGAGCATTCTGAATAATTGGTCCAATACCTGTATTTTTTAACTGACCAAATGTGGACTTAATAATCCTAAGAGGCTGGGGTGTTTTATATTCTATATTACGGTAACCAGAACAACATTAGAGAAATGAGGGTAAGATGAGAGCAGATTACAAAGGCTACTACAGTATGTGTTCTTAGTAAATATTATATTATGGTTCCATATTACCGTTCCTTAAAATACACTTCATAGTAAGGGAGAAGTTTATTTATGTTTAAAAACCTGCCCAAAATTTTGTGATGAGTCAATTTATTTAAAATCTTATATTACACCAGACCACAGAGAACTCTTAGTTTTTTTACCACTCTGGTCATCTCTCTCTCTCTCTCTCTCTCTCTCTCTCTCTCTCTCTCTCTCTCTCTCTCTCTCTCTCTCTCTCTCTCTATATATATATATAATATCTCATTCCTGTATTAATCCAATAGAAGAAAGATTTGCATTCCTTCCATTCCCATAGGATTAATGCACCATAATGTCATTTAAAAATGTTTTTTTGTGAAAATCAAAAAAGTAATTTAGATACGAGCACAACGAACAAATAATTCCCATTTCCACATTCTGTTTACATTACGATAAGTCCATTTAATAATGGCTAAACACACATCCAGTCTGAGGTCTACAGAAAATAAATTGAGGACATCTAAATCTTCAGCTCAAGCTGAAACATCTGTGGGCAGCACAAGTTTAGGCACAAGGAGGAACATCTGTTAGATGTTTAAAATAGCTTTTCTATTTTGACGGTTTTCACGTGAGTAGGAAGCCATCTTATCCTTGTGTTTTGCTGGCTTAAAACAAGAGTAATCAATGGTTTCCGAATGATGTTTTTATATTACGAAACTTGTGAACCTTGACTTATAACCTGTTTGCTCCTCTTTATCCTGCACACAAATATCCTCACCAATGAGACCGTCTCAGCTCAAGTTTTGGAACAATATTGTTGGTAGAGATTTTGATCATTTGATTTCACAAGTAGATTACCTAATGTGACCAAAAAAGACCAATAGATGTACAAGTGTCAGCTACAGGCAAAAGTTCTGTATACTAATATTGCTTATTATCATACTTCCTTTTTGTACAATAAAAACTGAAAAGGCATACGTACAATAACAGACCTGCTTAAAGAGTTGGCAGGTATAGATACAAGATGATAATTTTATAGAAAAGTGAGCTTTGGCTTGTCCTCCATTTCTCTTTTTTCCACAAGTGTATGAACATTATATAAATGTGAACCAAAACATGGCTCATTGGCCAACATACTCTTGAACTGTAGCAGTGCAATAACCCATAGCAACTGGCCAGCAAATAAATTTGATAATCTAGACCAGTGATCCACAACCAGTGGCTCACGAACATCATGTTGCTCAACAACCCATTGGATGTTGCTCCTAGTGGCCTCAAAGCAGGCGCTTATTTTTAAATTTTTGTCTTGGAGGCAAGTTTTGATGTATAAAAACCAGGTGTACCTCCAAACAAATCTTTCTGTAGGCTGCCAGTCCACATAGAGGCTACCAAATAGCCAATCACAGCCCTTATTTGACACCCCCTGGAACCACTGTTATGCCTGTGTTGCTTCCTCAATCTTTTTATATTTGATTGTGGCCCACGGGTGAAAAAAGGTTGACGCTGATCTAGACCCATCCCATGATATTGAAGCGCCCAGGCCTGGATTTGTGGAAAGGCCACCTAGGCCCGGGCCTAGGGCGGCAGGATTTTAGGGGGGCGGCATACTGCCCAACCACACCTACATTGGTTCAAAAACACTGGGGATGTGCTGGTATTATAATAATTTTTTTAATTTCCCGTGCGACAATCCCCATGGCTCCTGCCCCACTGGAGGGGACGGGGCGATGACCAGCAGTGGGCCTAGGGGCACCCGCTATGTAAATCCGGCCCTGGAAGCGCCACAGGGTTGTGGAGCAATAAGCAATCCTCACAAAACAAATTTTTAAATAATTGATCAATGTAATGTCTTTTGGACCCTTTAATGTACTTAATATTTATGTAATAAATGCAGCATCAGTGACAAAATAACAACAATCTCGCTATATAATTAACACATAATAAACTTTGCCATCCAGTTGCCAAGAATGCAGTATTGCAATTTCTCTTCTAAGATAATAGTATTGTTTTATTCACTGTCTTTTTAAATACACAATATAGAACTGCCTGCTAGGGATGGGAGAATTTTTTCGCCTTGTTTCGGCGCGAAAATGTCGGCCATAGACTTGTATGGCGTCATGCGTCAAAAAAAAAAAAAAGATGCACGTCAAAAAAATTTTGACGCCCATAGACTTTATTGGCGACATTTCAACGGCAGTGAATTTTTGGCGACACGAAACAGGTCAAATTCGCCCATCACTACTGCCTACTAGAAAAGCAAATGGTATGGACACTGGGTAGATTTTTCATTATATATAGGCGAATACAATTCACCTAGTAAAGTATGAAACAATATGAGTTATGAGAGTGATTCTTTCTAAAAAAGATGTCTTCTATAGGAGGAAGTATAATAGTAGCCTCCTTTGACTAATATTTCACTGTCTTTCTATGCTTGGGTGCTTGTCTCAAGGACCAAGAATTTATTGCACACAAATTAAGAACAACATTTAGGGAGTTATTTATTAAAGCCCGAATGGTAAAAACTCGAAAAATTTTTACTATAAAATTCGAATTTTTAGCTGAGATTTTTTTTTTGGAGATTTATTGTACCCTGAGGGTGCAAAAAGAAAGAATCTGAAAATAGTCCATCTTTAACCCGTCGAGGTCCTGTAGAAGTCAATGGCAGAGGTCCTATTTGCACTTTGAAGATATTATTGTCTGCTCTGGGTTTTGTAGATAATCTGAACATTCCTGGCTTTTCCACCAATTTCACAAAAAATTTGGACTTTTTGGGCATCAAATCAGATGAATTCAGATTTCTCACACAACAATCCGAAAAAGTCACGGTTTTTGTGTGATAATCAGAAAAAATCATGTTTTTTGTAGATTTTTCGGGTTTTTTAATGATTAATAAGGGTAAACAGTGGATTCTAGTTTGGTTGGACTTTTTTTATTTAAAAAATCAGAAGATTTTGATAAATAACCCCCTTAATATTTATTTAGGCTTATGGAGTACAGATAGCTACATTGGCATGCCTACCAGTATACCAGCAACTCTAAGCTTTATGCATTTTGTGGTCGGCCTCTTGCTTAGAAGTGAGCAGATGTGAATGACTAATAATACATAATAAAAAGCTGTGCCATTGCATTACCCAATATTAACCACTTACTGATACGTTTTGCAAGCAATAAAAATGAACTGCTGTTTGGGTTCAAGAGGTTCCTGCTCTGGTGGAATTTACCAATTACCCTATTGATGGTATGGGACAACATACTCTGTAGGGCAGTTCTATGATTCAGATAAATAAATATATTTATTTTCCAACAATGAACTGTGCTGCCAAAGCATATCATGCAAGCCTCAAATGCATATAAAGAATTATCAGACATAACAGAACTGGGAAAATACCTTAAGGTCAACCAGGTGGCGATTATGTTTGAGCCTGTCTCGTGTTTGAACAAACATCTTTGTTTCTCAGAGCTAATGACAGATTTATAAAGTCTATCTACACATGTGAGTGTGGCAATGCTCAGATGAACTGTCTCCAGTGAGTAGCATGTGTAGTATGTGCACAATAACACAAATATCACAAGAATGGCCTGAAACACAACAGTCTGAGTAACAGTCGGGCAGAATTTACTGCGGGAGAGAGAGACCATTTGTCCCGGGGTCCAGGTTCAGACTCTTCTTTCTAAGAATAGCATTGTATGTATTTCATTCTTTATACAGAACTACTTGGTACGTTGCTAAGCCTAAATTGTGTCATTTTTATGACATTATTATAATCTACTCTTATGTAACTATTTTGCATTTGTTTATGTACGTTTGCCTATGTACAAACAGTGCATCTAAACTTACAATAACAAACAAGACATTCTTTCTGTTCAAAGGAACCAATTTCATTCAACTGCTCCCTCATATTTCATTGATTCTCAGGGGCGATCCTGTCCATTTTGCAGCATGAGGCCTTCATTTTGCCGCCCCCTCCCCATCTCTCTCATCTTTTCAGCGCCGGAGCTGTCCTTGTTGCGCTGGAGGGGGTTGGGGAAGAGCCGAATTTCCAAGTTGAAAAACGGAAATTCGGCTCTTAGTTGCCAGGAGTGGCAACCAGGGGCAAATGTCTCAACTCACCTCATTGGTGGAGCGCCCCTGTTGATTCTTTAAGTCCCTCTGCTTTCCAAGGTGAGACTTTAAGTCCCAGAATGCATAGGGCAGTTTTATGCAGAACCATGTTGATCTACTTATACTTACCTACTGTACCTTACCCAGTGGCACTACAGCCCTTGGCCTCCTTAATGATTCTGCTCCATTATTCTCTATCTTGTTTCTCCACCCTCTTACTCACAGTTCCCTTATATCAGTCTCTACTTTGTCCAGCCATCTTTTTCTTGGTCATCCAGCACTTCTTCTACCTTGTAGGTTGCTATTTATTAGTTTCTTCAGGGTCCTGCCACTATCCTAATCTTTCCTTATGTCCTAAAAGTCTGGAGTTAGAAAAGTGATAACTCACCACATTAGGGAAGAGGCCCAGGTTCACCGCCCTGAGCCCTCAGCACGGGGAGCGGACAAGCCAACAAAACGTTTTGGAACAAGCACACAATTAAGGCAAACTTCCACCAGGCAGATTAATTCAAAGCCTTATGCGTTTCGTGTCATAAACACTTATCATAGGCTCCATATGTCCTAACCTCAGAAGTCTACGAATTTGCAATTCCTTTGCTATATCTATAGTGTTGTGTAGCTCCATGACCTCAGCATTAGTCCTTATTCTCCATATAGCATCTTTATTTACAGCCAATATAGTGTTCTCAAAACTAGTGATGAGCGAATCTGTCCCATTTCTCCTAAAAATTTTCGAAACTGCGAAAAAAATTGTGAAAGAGCATTGTCAAGGACTTTTCTCTATAAGAACATTTTGGTTTCTTGCAATTATAACATCAGGATAAGCTAAACACTGTGACATTCTGTTGCAGATATGTCCATCTGGATTTATATTTACCTTCCTCACTTCATCATCAGCATCTACTTATACATTAAGAAATAAATCCTCCTGGTGCCCCCCTCCATTGCCTTTCTCCCATCATCTGGATGCTTAGGACTGCATTCCCATTGGGCAAGCTTGTGGCAAATTCCAAATGCAAATCAACTACACAAGGTAGAAAAAGGGACAAATGGCTCAAGGTTCAGGGATGTAAAGGCCTTTAAGGGAGTCATATTTGAGTATCAACCCAACTTGCGTGATTTTTATTTAAAGTTCTATAGAGGCGTCATTAATCCTTTAAGAATTTGGCAGTCACCTAGCGTGCATGCTGAACATTTGTGAATGTACACAACCCAGAGGATAAAACAATCTGTGACAACAGATAAAATCAGTGTGTAAAGGCAAATCAGGGATGAGTATGGGACAGAAGGAATTTTATGGAGGTTAACCAAGTCGTGAACCAGAAAACTAAACGTTCTATGACTGTGTTGTAATTCATCCTGAGCTAATTGGAACGTGAAGTTCTTTATATTTTACGTCAAAGCATGATCGTGGGATATTCTAGAAATGTGTTAGGAATGTCCAATGCCAACATTTAAGGCAATGATTTTTCGCAGTTTCCTAGGTTTCCCCTTCAACTAAGAGACATAAAGAACTTGTATTCATGACCCAGGCGTCACCCACCACACAATAAGTCTTACCTTATTATCAAATAAAATGTGAATGTATATAGAAGTTAATTTAGAAATCACTACTAGAATATGCAGGCTGTACAATATTACAATATAAAGAAGACAAACATTATAAAGAAATACATACATAAATACATATAAATATGCAGAGATTTAGGTCAAGGATGTAAGAAACACGGAAAGTTTCTGGCCCATAGAGCTTACAATCTAAGTGAGTGGATAACATAAAGGACAAAAATAAAAGTTCCAAGACTGGCCATTAATGTTCCAGTGCTCCAAAATAAAGTTTCTTCTTGAAAAGATAGAAATAGTGTTCCCTATAGAGTTGTTCACATCAATGGTCACCCAACTTGGATTAAACCATTTACCGTCATAGAACAAAATGAGTTTCCTCCCTGGCAGACTGACAAGGACCTGCCTATCAGATGTAAAATTACCATTGTTTGTCAAATAACCAGTAATTCAGACTCACCTTCAATTAACTAAATGACAGCTAGTCTACCCAAATCCTTGAAGGCCACATGATTGACAACTAGATAAACTAGATTGACATATAGACAAATAAAACACTAAAATAATGCAACCATTGCCCAAACTAGAAAGTGTGGGTGAGGACCTTACTTTTATCTCACCTAAAGCTAATCTTGTCCTACCACTAAATGGGCACTTGCTCTTCCCCCCAAACTCTTCCGCCAATCAAGCTAACGTATGGGCCCTTGCTGTTAGTGGCCTCAAGGTCCACTCATCAATGTTGTCTCACACTGGCAGTGTAACTCTTTAGACGTTGGTCATTATTCGTGCCTATAGGAACCATCAAATAAGACGGCAACATGTTGAAGCAGTCAACCGCATACAAATACGTGTTTCATTTTATCATTTCTGTTGTATGCTCTGCTGAATATCAAATTGTTGTAACTGTCCTCTCTGCTGGACACAACTAAAACCTGAGTAAGTCAGTGCTGGAATTCTGTTTAGGCTCACTGTGATTGGCTGCTTGCAAACTGATGCAAAATCAGCCTATAGGTCATTGACTTCACTGCAGTTGGAATGTTAAAGGGGTTGTTCACCTTCTAAAAAATTTTTTTCATTTGAGTTGTTTTCAAATTTAGTTGATTTTCATTTTTTATCATTATTCCAAAATTGAACATTACATGAATATTACAAAAACTGTCACAAATAGCAAAAAGAAAGTACATGTATGGGACCTGTAATCCAGAATGCTCGGGACCTGGGGTTTTCTGGATAAGGGATCTTTCCGTAATTTGGATCTTCATACCTAGGGGCCGATTCACTAAGCTCGAGTGAAGGATTCGAATGAAAAATACTTCGAATTTCGAAGTATTTTTTGGGTACTTCGACCATCGAATGGGCTACTTCGACCTTCGACTACGACCTTCGACTTCGATTCGAACGAAAAGTCGTTCGACTATTCGACCATTCGATAGTCGAAGTACTTTCCCTTTAAAAAAAACTTCGACCCCCTACTTCGGCAGATAAAACCTACCGAAGTCAATGTTAGCCTATGGGGAAAGTCCCCATAGGCTTGCTAAACTTTTTTTGATCGAAGGATTTTCCTTCGATCGTTGGATTAAAATCCTTCGATCGATCGAACGAACGTTTAGCGCTAAATCCTTCGACTTCGATATTCGAAGTCGAAGGATTTCAATTCGAGGTTCGAATTTCGAAGTATTTTTTACTTCGAAATTCGACCCTTAGTGAATCTGCCCCTTAGAGTCTACTAGAAAATCATGTAAACATTAAATAAACCCAATAGGCTGGTTTTGCCTCCAATAAGGATTCATGATATCTTAGTTGGGATCAAGTGCAAGGTACTGTTTTATTATTACATAGAAATACATTAAAAATTTGGATTATTTGGATAAAATGTAGTCTATGAGAGATGGTCTTTCCGTAATTTGGAGCTTTCTGGATAATGGATCCCATACCTGTAATTGGAAAAAGTCTTTATTTCTGGTGAACTATCTGAAACCAACTGAAGTGGAAAAAGGGAGCAACCACTTTAATTATCAATGACGGATCACATGCTCTTGGGAGCTAATGCCCATACTTTGACTAATTTCCCAGAGCAATGAATAATAATAATGAATAATTATAATAACTCCATATAAAAGGAAACACCAATTCCAGGTTTTGGTTGGGGTTTGGCAGAATCCCAGCATTTGAGGACCCTCCATTTAAACCAACCTTTTAGGTGACGTTAGAGTTCTGGGCTTGCCAAGGGGTTGCAAGCTTTTTTTTTGTGCATAAATTATAAATTGTTTACATTGTTTTTATAAATTGAAGATGCAAATGAGAATTCAGTTTTTTTTTAATATTTTACAAAATCTTTTGTTCAAGTTTGGTCTACAAAATTCAAAAATGATGGCTTTGGTAAGTAGCACAACAAAGAATTTTAAGATTTTTATACAATCTTGAAAGATTTATAAAAGGGACATTAAAGAGTATACAGTTAGTAAATGTATAAAATAATTGTAAATGTATCTGTATAGTGGGTCATTTTTATAAAGGACTGGATCTAATTTGTGGTGGCTCCTGTAACTTTTGGCTTGCTACTCTGAGAGATAATTGGTTGTATCTACTGATAAACAAATCTGTTCCATTAAACTTGCAAAAAAAATTCAAAGTCACGAAATGCAGAAAATTCGCTACACACATTCAAGTGGCATTTTTTTCCCAATGATTTTTTTCACACAAAATTGGCATCAGTTGGCTTTTTTGTGTTAATTTTGTTCAAACAAAATAAATTGGGGTCAATGATTGTTTTGTCACAAAAACATTTTGTGGTAAAAAGTTTCACTCTAAAATTAGCCGTCTTTGCAAAAATATTCACCAATGGAGAAATGCAGAATTTCGCCATGAATCCATGTCTGGCAAAAAAATTCCTCTTATCACTCGGATCCTTCCCAACCACATTCCCAAGCTGGAATAACATAGAACATCATAGAAACAATGTGCCATTCTTGGTGTATGTGTGAGAATAGTAGAGCAGATCTTTATAATCCACAAAATTGACAGTTCTTTACCGGATTTCTTGTTCTGGATGACAAGGTTTAAGCATGTGGGTTTTGGTACGGGAAAGCTACCGTTGTGTAGGAGTGTGAATTTAGTCTACAGGGTGTCATTATACCAACAGACCTCAATTACAACAAATATAAATAATAATTAGACAAAACTTTCTCAGGTTTGTCCTTGATCCAGACCAGAAAACCAGCCCAAATATTTAATTATGGTGAATCAACTAGGCGAATCTCCCTAACCTCTGGTTTGCTTAGTTTGCACTGGTTTAGGGCGATGGTCACTATAATGCATGGCAACTGGTGCCAGCTCTGATCTTTGTTGTCAGCTCTTTTTTTTGTTTTGCTGAGACTTGACATGAAGTATAAAAACAATAATGAAGCAGTATATAAGCTGTTACACATATACGTAAGAATTGTATTGGCAAAGACATTTGTTCATCATTTTCTTTCTTTGTGATCCAAATTTTGACTCTGCAACCCTACTGTAGTATCTCCATGTGCTTTTGCATGGTTGCTATTTAAGGTGCTCTTTCTCAAGAGCACCCACCAAAGGTTTTTTTTCACGCGTATTCCCATTATTGTGTATCATTTTCACAGTCTCTATCAAACACAGTCATCTTCCATGTTGTGGTGGACTCTTTCAAGCAATTCAACGCTACATGTTTCCAGCTTCTATGCTTGCACCATACTTTGTCTACAACTTCTTCTTTGACATTATAGATGAAGCCAGGGCTGTAACGAGACGTAGGCAGAAGAGACACATGCCTAGGACGCAAAGCTGTTGGGGCGCCTGGAACATTCCTTCTGTTGCCTACTCCTAGTCCTGATGCTTGACAAAGGGGTTTACCCCGAAACGTTGCATGCTGCAATAAATTCTAAGCAAGGACTTATTCTGCTAGCATTACTTTGTGTGCCAGCGATTTCTTGTACCACATTGGAATTGAAGTTGCCGTTACATCTATCACCAGGGTGTCGTTATTTCTGGAGGGCCAGGGTGTGCGAGTGCATCCAAAACTTTTCTACTCCTAGTCCTGAACCATGTCCCCGGCTACCGGTGGTGTTGGTGTTGATTGCTGTATCCCAGTAGTTAAAGCTCCTTCTCCAGGAGATGTTTGTTCATGCACATGCTATTTTCTTGTGCCTGTTCGTGCATATGCGCTTGCCTAGGGTTTTGGGGGGCACACGGTCGGCCAGGTTGCCTAGGGCACTCAGCCATCCTGGCCCAGCACTGGATAAAGCCCCATGGGCTTATTCTTTAAATATTCTATAATAAGCACCATCAATTATTTGCTCTAAATTCTTGATGACAACAATATCAATATCAGCCATTAAAAAAGCTGCAACTGAACCTGTAAACTCACATTAAGGACTTTTAAAAAAATTATTAAGATTATTTATGGACTCTAGAGCAGTGAAGTAAACAAATTGATGAGTACCAGTATTTAAGCTTATTACAACACAAACCAAATTAGTTTCTATTGTTTTTACAAATCTCGTGATCTTTAAAGGGATACTGTCATGGGAAAAACATTTTTCTTCAAAATGCATCAGTTAATAGTGCTGCTCCAGCAGAATGCTACACTAAAATCTGTTTTTCAAAAGAGCAAACAGATTTTTTTATATTTAATTTTGAAATCTGACATGGGGCTAGACATATTGTCAATTTCACAGCTGCATCCCAGTCATGTGACTTATGCTCTGATAAACTTCAGTCACTCTTTACTGATGTACTGCAAGTTGGAGTGATATCAACCCCCTCTCCCCCCCCCCCACCAGCAGACTAACGACTAGGGATGCACTGGATCCACTATTTTGTATTCGGCCGAATCCTTCGCCAAAGATTCGGCCGAATACAGAGCATATGCAAATTAGGGATGGGAAGGGGAAAACATTTTTTACTTCCTTGTTTTGTGTGACAAAAAGTCACACAATTTCCCTCCCCATCCCTAATTTGCATATGCAAAGGATTTGGCTTAAACCGAATCATGCTGAAAAAGGCAGAATCCTGGCCAAATCCCAAACTGAATCCTGGATTTGGTGCTTCCATACTAACAGCAGAACAATGGGAAGGTAACCAGATAGCAGCTCCCTAACACAAGATAACAGCTGCCTGGTAGATCTAAGAACAACACTCAATAGTAAAATCCAGGTCCCACTGAGACACATTCAGTTACATTGAGTAGGAGAAACAACAGCCTGCCAGAAAGCAGTTCCATCCTAAAGTGCTGGCTCTTTCTGAAATCACATGACCAGGCAAAATGACCTGAGATGCACCTACACACCAATATTACAACTAAATACACTTGCTGGTTCAGGAATGACATTTTATATTGTACAGTGAATTATTTGCAGTGTAAACAGCGTCATTTAGAAATAAAAACCATCATAAAAATCATGACTGAATCCCTTTAAGGACAAAAAAGCAGCCAATGCTTATTGCATTGTATAAATGGCACATCATATTCAGATACATAAATGCAATGTGCTGATCTTTCTGGTACAGAAATGTCTTGTATGTGGCAATGTGCTGGAATGTCTGCACTTGCTGTTTCCAATCTCTTATTATCTGATTCTCACAGTAATCTGGCCACAGTTAATCAAATAACAACACTGATTATGGCTACAGAATGAGCAGTTATCCATCACACTTAAATAGCTTTTATTTGAAAGCTGGAGTGACGGGGTCAGGAAATTCAGAAAAGACTCCTTAATTGTCAGGCAGGATAAGGAAAGTCCTGATTAACTATTCCTAATCCAGCCTCTGTTCAGTAGCTGAACTATATTGTAGGGCAGGTGTATGGCAGTGAACCTTAATAAAATAAAATGTGTTTGAGGAAGTCCTTTCTACTCTATTGCACTTCGCCTGGTCTGAGGTGGCAAAGGCAAGTCTGGCGCAAGAGGTAGCGTTCAGTAAAAACTGCATCTTAGTGAATTTACGTAGTTACGTCCATTCGCCAGAGCGAAAATTCGCCTGGCGTTAGAGTGCAAAGTAGCGCTAGAGTCTATCTCCTTCGCCAGCGAATTTACGCCAGTGCCCATTAGTAAATTGGCAAAGTCCCGAAATGACTTCAAGCTGGCGATTTTTTTTAAAAAATTTGCCCCCATGTATGTCCAATGCAGCAAACCTCTAATATTTCTTAAAGGGATACTGTCATGGGAAAAAAAATGTTTTCAAAATGAATCAGTTAATAGTGCTGCTCCAGCAGAATTCTGCACTGAAATCCATTTCTCAAAAGAGCAAACAGATTTTTTTATATTCAGTTTTGAAATCTGACATGGGGCTAGACATATTGTCAATTTCCCAGCTGCCCCAAGTCATGTGACTTGTGCTCTGATAAACTTCAATCACTCTTTACTGCTGTACTGCAAGTTGGAGTGATATCACCCCCCTCCCTTTTCCCCCACAGCAGCCAAACAAAAGAACAATGGGAAGGTAACCAGATAACAGCTCCCTAACACAAGATAACAGCTGCCTGGTAGATCTAAGAACAGCACTCAATAGTAAAATCCAGGTCCCACTGAGACACATTCAGTTACATTGAGAAGGAAAAACAGCAGCCTGCCAGAAAGCATTTCTCTCCTAACGTGCAGGCACAAGTCACATGACCAGGGGCAGCTGGGAAATTGACAAAATGTCTAGCCCCATGTCAGATTTCAAAATTGAATTAAAAAAATCTGTTTGCTCTTTTGAGAAATGGATTTCAGTGCAGATTTCTGCTGGAGCAGCACTATTAACTGATGTGTTTTGAAAAAAAAACTTTTCCCATGACAGTATCCCTTTAATCCCTCTCTTCCATTTGTCCATGTCCATACCTAAGCTTGCACGCTTGCACCGTTATTTATTTAGATTCTGTCTGCGAGCCAATGAGATTATAACAACCTGCGCAAGATTAGCAGGTACATTTTACCAATAAACGCCTTCCGAAATCCGACTTTTGCTATCTTATTATTGCAACAGTTGCAGCAGTTGGGCAGGAAATGAAAGCAAAGTGTAGCCTCCTGTTGGACGTCGCCCTTTTGTTAAAGGCTCATATAAATAATTGTCGCTTTAATTTATGCAGAAGATTGCTACTTCAGATTTCATGCTGGTGTTAATGGTTCCCATCTGCTGCCTTTTAACTTCTCTGGGTTACGTTTAAGCCTACTGAAAGCGGACATGTTGTCAGACCTGAGTGCTGTCATTTAAAAACTCAGATTGAGTCCAGAGCCCGGGCAGGTTTTTATTAAATCGATGATACCAGGATACATACAGGCTTCACTATAGGATACAATCTAAACCGAGTCAGAGGGAAAAATCTGTCTTCAAAAGTTGCTTTTATAACCCATTCCCATTTCATAAAAAGCCTACAGCTGTTTGATAAATAGTAAAAACCCAAATGTTGGCGATCCTCCAAGTATAAATAGAAGGGCTGGTAACATGCTGAACTAAGTAACTGCTATTTGAAAGCTTCTAGTAATCACACTGATGAACTTCCATGATGTTTTTTTCCTTATGAGCATGCTGATGGAGCTCCGCCTGTGCCAAAGGATTTCTCGGGATATCCCAGGTAGTTACCCTTTTCTAAGCCGGATTCCTGGGGGGTTCATTTGTTTCAGGTGACTGAAAATAATAGAAACTCTAGGGATAAGTGAACGTTGTCACCTGGTAATTTTTTTGCAGTAAAATTTGCGGTTTTGGCAACATTTCGTTTGGGCAGAAATTAGTGTCTTTTGCAACGGAAAAGAAATGTTGAAAAAATGTAACACCATTATTAGGGATGCACTATTTGGGATTCGGTCGAATCCCTGAATCCTTGGTGAAATCGAATACCGAACCAAATCTGCATTTGCATATGCAAATTAGGGTCAGGAAGGGAAAAAGTGGAAAAAATTCTTCTTTTGTGACGAAAGTGATTTCCCTACCCGCTCTAATTTACATATGCAAATTAGGATTCAGATTCAGTTTGGCCAGGCACAAGG